>NC_069505.1:107366822-107434322 GCF_027579735.1 Bombina bombina | reverse complement strand
GCACAGGAAATTGTTACATACTGTCCACAGGTAGTAATATTTAATTATATACCGATGTGTAATTACAAGTATATATACAATAAAAAGAAAGAGAATAACATTCCTGCTCCGAAGTCCAGTGTCATCCCGTACAAAGGAATTTTTCAAGCACTGTATGTATTTCCTTCTATAAGGCAGGGCGAGTCCACAACTTCATTGCTTACTGTTGGGAAATACAATGCCTGGCCACCAGGAGGAGGCAAAGACACCCCAGGCATAGGCTTAAATATCCCTCCCACTTCCCCTATTCCCCAGTCATTCTTTGCCTTTCATCAATATAGGAGGTGGCAGAGAAGTGTCAGAAGATTTGGATAGTCCTGTAATGGGTATGTCCCCTTCAAGAAAGGTCTGGAGTTTTAAGTAATCGTGTCAACCTCTCAGTGAGAGTATTGATGAAAGTTAGAGTCTGGAGATGCAGGGAAAGTTTTTCTGCAAACCCATCCAGACTGCTGCCTAACAGCTCCCGGGCTTGGAACAAACAGGTTTCACTTTCGTTTTTGTGTGTTGCGCAACTCATAATAACTTGGCACCTTTTTCATAGCTGCACTTCCAGGTCATAGCTCTTCCGTTTGGCCTAGCTACTGCTCCAAGGATATTTTTGAAGGTTCTGGGGGTTCTTCTAGCTTTTGCCAGACCACGAGGTATTGCAGTAGCACGTTACCTGGACGATATCTTGGTACAGGCACCATCTTTTCGTCTAGCGGAATAAAATTCAGAGTCCCTTCTCAATCTTCTTCGATCACATGGATGGAAAATAAACTTAGAAAAGAGTTCTCTTACTCCAAATACAAGGGTGAACTTACTGCGGACAATTATAGACTCCATATCCATGAGGATATTCCTTACAGATCAGAGACGTTGTAAGCTAACTTCTGCATGTCTTGCCCTCCAGACCTCCTTGAGACCCTTAGTGGCTCGGTGTATGGAGGTGATTGGACTCATGGTGTCCTGTATAGATATTCCTTTTGCCAGATTCCATCTCAGACCCTTACAACTATGCATGCTGAGACTATGGAACAGCGAACATTCATATCTGTCTCAACAGATCGTGCTGGACAACTTGCCGAGAGACTCGCTCTCTTGGTTGCTCTGTCCAGATCATCTGTCCCAAGGCACATGCTTCTTGAGACCATCCTGAGATATTGACTACGGATGCAAGAAGGCACAAGGTCTGTGGACTCAGGAGTCCTCCCTTCCGATCAATATTTTGGTACTCCGGGCAATCTTCAATGCCTTGAAGGCTTGGCCCCTTCTGGGTTCGTCCCGGTTTACCAGACTGCAATCAGACAGTATAACCTTGATTGCCTACATCAACCATCAGGGCGGTACGAGAAGTTTCTTGGCGATGAGAGAAGTATCTCGGATACTAGAGTGGGCGGAGACTCACAGATGTACGCTGTCAGCGATTCACATTCCGGGGGTGGACTACTGGGAAGCGGACTTCTTCAGCAGGCAATCTTTTCATCCAGGGGAATGGTCTCTCCACCCGAGGTGTTTGCAGAGATATGCAGTGAGTGGGGGACGCCGGAGATAGATCTCATGGCATCCTGCCTCAATACCAAGCTATTCAGGTAAAGGTTGAGGTTGAGGGATCCTCAGGCGGCATTGATAGATGCCCTATCAATACCATGGAGGTTGAGCCTCCTATATCTTTTTCCTCCATTACCGCTTCTCCCTCGTGTAGTGGCTCGCAGGAGGAGCAGGAGCGAGCATCAGTGATTCTAAATTGCTCCATCGTGGCCGCAAAGGACGTGGTTTGCGGATCTGGTGGGGATGTCCTCATCTCCTGAGTGGAGGTTACCTTGTTGCAGAGATCTGCTGATACAGGGTCCCTTCGTTCATCAAAATCTAGATTCTCTGAGGCTGACTGCGTGGAGATTGAACGCTTAGTCTTAGCCAAGAGAGGATTTTCTGAGAGTGTTATCGACACGCTGGTTCAAGCATGTAAGCCAGTTACTCGTCGTATCTACCATAAGGTGTAGAGGACTTATTTGTACTGGTGTGAAGAGTGTGGATTTTACTGGCATAAGGTTAAGGTTGCCAGAATTTTATCTTTTCTCCACGATGGACTGGAGAAGGGTCTATCTGCTAGTTAACTGTGTTACTGCACAAGAGATTAACTGAGCTTTCGGATGTGCAATCCTTTTGTTAAGGCTCCGATTAGGATCAGACCTGTGTTTAGATCAGGGGCTCCTCCTTAAAGTCTAAATCTTGTTCTTAGTGTTTTGCAGCAGACTCAGTTTGAGCCTATGCATACTGTTGACATTAAATTGTTATCTTGGAAGGTTCTCTTTTTTGCTGGCTATTGCTTCTGCGCACAGAGTTTCTGAGATTTCGGCTTTACAATGTGACTCCCCTTATCTTGTTTTTCATGCTGATAATGCGGTTTTACATACTAAATTAGTGTTCCTCCCTAAGATGGTGTCGGACTGTAACATTAATCAAGAAATTGTTGTTGTGTCCTAATACTACTTCAGCAAAGGAACGCATCTGGATGTGGTTCGTGCCTTGAAGCTCTATCTTCAGGCTACTAAGAAATTCAGACAATCCTCCTCTTTGTTTGTCGTCTATATGGGGAAGCGTAAGGGGGCAGAAAACTACTACGACTTCCCTATCTTTCTGGTTAAGGAGAGTAATCCGCTTAGCTTATGAGACAGCAGGGTGACAGCCTCCTGAGAGGATAACGGCTAATTCCACTAGAGCGGTGGCTTCCTCCTGGGCTATAAAGAACAAGGCCTCTATGGATCAGATTTGTAAGGTGGCTACCTGGTCGTCCTTACACACTTTTTCAAAATTTTACAAGTTTGATGTGTTTGCTTCGGCTGAAGCAGCTTTCGGTAGAAAAGTTTTGCAGGCTGTGGTGCCCTCAGAATAGGGTCTGCCTTTTTATTTTTTGTTCCCTCCCGTTATTCCTTCAGTGTCCTCTTGAGCTTGGTTATAGTTTTCCCAGCAGTAAGGAATAAAGTTGTGGACTCTCCCTGCCTTATAGAAGGAAAACATAATTTATGCTTACCAGATAAATTCCTTTCCTTCCTGGCAGGGAGAGTTCACAACCCCGTCTGTAATTTTATTTTTTGATGGGTGGCTCCATTTTTTGAATTAATTCTTCTGGCACCTTTATACCCTGATGTTTCTCCTACTTTTCCTTGTTTCCTCTGCAGAATGACTGGGGGATAGGGGAAGTGTAGGGATATTTAAGCCTTTGGCTGGGGTGTCTTTGCCTCCTCCTGGTGGCCAGGTGTTGTATTTCCCAAAAGTAAGGAATGAAGTCGTGAAGGAAAGGAATTTTTCTGGTAAGCATAAATTATGTTTTCTTTCATATAGGTGGTGAGAGTCCACAACCTGTTACGTATGGGATAACTTACATTTTACAATTTTGATGGTTTTGCTTCCTCTGAAGCAGCCTTTTGTAGAAAGGTCCTTCAGGCAGTTGTCTCAGTTTAATATTTGTACCTATATACTTAGGATGTCATAAAATACATTAATTTTGGGTTATGGATTTAATTTCTCAACCAAAAAAACCTGTTTATTTCTCTTAAGTGTAGTCAGTCCACGGGTCATCCATTACTTATGGGATTATATCTCTTCCACCACAGGAAGTTTTTTGGGATTATATCTCTTCCCCAACAGGAAGTTGCAAGAGGATCACCCAAGCAGAGCTGCTATATAGCTCCTTCCCTCACATGTCATATCCAGTCATTCGACCGAAACAAGACGAGAAAGGAGAAACCATAGGGTGCAGTGGTGACTGGAGTTTAATTAAAAATTTAGATCTGCCTTAAAAGACAGGGCGGGCCGTGGACTGACTACACTACAAGAGAAATAAATTTATCAGGTAAGCATAAATTATGTTTTCTCTTGTTAAGTGTAGTCAGTCCACGGGTCATCCATTACTTATGGGATACTAATACCAAAGCTAAAGTACACGGATGAAGGGAGGGACAAGGCAGGAACTTTAAATGGAGGGAACCACTGCCTGAAGTACCTTTCTCCCAAAAATAGCCTCCGAAGAAGCAAAAGTGTCAAATTTGAAAAACTTTGAAAAAGTGTGAAGTGAAGACCAAGTCGCAGTCTTGCAAATCTGTTCAACAGAAGCCTCATTTTTAAAGGCCCAGGTGGAAGCCACAGCTCTAGTAGAATGAGCTGTAATTCTTTCAGGAGGCTGCTGTCCAGCAGTCTCATAGGCTAAACGTATTATGCTACGAAGCCAAAAAGAGAGAGAGGTAGCCGAAGCCTTTTGACCTCTCCTCTGTCCAGAGTAAACGACAAACAGGGAAGAAGTTTGACGAAAATCTTTAGTTGCCTGCAAATAGAACTTCAGGGCACGGACTACGTCCAGATTATGCAAAAGTCGTTCCTTCTTTGAAGAAGGGTTAGGACACAATGATGGAACAACAATCTCTTGATTGATATTCCTGTTAGAAACTACCTTAGGTAAGAACCCAGGTTTAGTACGCAGAACTACCTTGTCTGAATGAAAAATCAGATAAGGGGAATCACAATGTAAGGCAGATAACTCAGAGACTCTTCGAGCCGAGGAAATAGCCATCAAAAACAGAACTTTCCAAGATAACAGCTTAATATCAATGGAATGAAGGGGTTCAAATGGAACGCCTTGCAGGACGTTAAGAACTAAGTTTAAGCTCCACGGCGGAGCAACAGTCTTAAACACAGGCTTAATCCTAGCCAAAGCCTGACAAAAAGCCTGAACGTCTGGAATTTCTGCCAGACGCTTGTGTAGAAGAATAGACAGAGCAGAAATCTGTCCTTTTAACGAACTAGCGGATAAGCCCTTTTCTAAACTCTCTTGTAGAAAAGACAATATCCTAGGAATCCTAACCTTACTCCATGAGTAACTCTTGGATTCGCACCAATACAAATATTTACGCCATATCTTATGGTAAATTCTTCTGTTAACAGGTTTCCTAGCCTGTATTAAGGTATCAATAACTGACTCCGAGAAGCCACGCTTTGATAGAATCAAGCGTTCAATCTCCATGCAGTCAGCCTCAGAGAAATTAGATTTGGATGGTTGAAAGGACCCTGAATTAGAAGGTCCTGCCTCAGAGGCAGAGACCATGGTGGACAGGACGACATGTCCACTAGGTCTGCATACCAGGTCCTGCGTGGCCACGCAGGCGCTATCAGAATCACTGATGCTCTCTCCTGTTTGATCTTGGCAATCAGTCGAGGAAGCATCGGAAATGGTGGAAACACATAAGCCATGTTGAAGACCCAAGGGGCTGTCAGAGCATCTATCAGCACCGCTCCCGGGTCCCTGGACCTGGATCCGTAGCAAGGAAGCTTGGTGTTCTGGCGAGACGCCATGAGATCCAGATCTGGTTTGCTCCAACGATGAATCAGTTGGGCGAAGACCTCCGGATGTAGTTCCCACTCCCCCGGATGAAAAGTCTGGCGACTTAGAAAACCCGCCTCCCAGTTCTCCACGCCTGGGATGTAGATTGCTGACAGGTGGCAAGAGTGAGACTCTGCCCAGCGAATTATCTTTGAGACTTCCAACATCGCTAGGGAACTCCTGGTTCCCCCTTGATGATTGATGTAAGCCACAGTCGTGATGTTGTCCGACTGAAATCTGATGAACCTCAGAGTTGCTAACTGAGGCCAAGCTAGAAGAGCATTGAATATTGCTCTTAACTCCAGAATATTTATTGGGAGGAGTTTCTCCTCCTGAGTCCATGATCCCTGAGCCTTCAGGGAATTCCAGACTGCGCCCCAACCTAGAAGGCTGGCGTCTGTTGTTACAATCGTCCAATCTGGCCTGCGAAAGGTCATCCCCTTGGACAGGTGGGGCCGAGAAAGCCACCATAGAAGAGAATCTCTGGTCTCTTGGTCCAGATTTAGTAGAGGGGACAAATCTGAATAATCCCCATTCCACTGACTTAGCATGCACAATTGCAGCGGTCTGAGATGCAGTCGCGCAAATGGTACTATGTCCATTGCCGCTACCATTAAGCCGATTACTTCCATGCACTGAGCTACTGACGGGTGTGGAATGGAATGAAGGGCATGGCAAGCATTTAGAAGTTTTGATAACCTGGCCTCCGTCAGGTAAATTTTCATCTCTACAGAATCTATAAGAGTCCCTAGGAAGGGAACCCTTGTGAGTGGTAATAGAGAACTCTTTTCCACGTTCACCTTCCACCCATGCGACACCAGAAATGCCAGAACTATCTGTATATGAGACTTGGCAGTTTGAAAACTTGACGCTTGTATCAGAATGTCGTCTAGGTACGGAGCCACCGCTATGCCTTGCGGTCTTGGTACCGCCAGAAGTGAGCCCAGAACTTTTGTAAAGATTCTTTGAGCCGTAGCTAACCCGAAGGGAAGAGCTACAAACTGCTAATGCCTGTCTAGGAAGGCAAATCTTAGGTACCGATAATGATCCTTGTGAATCGGTATGTGAAGGTAGGCATCCTCTAAGTCCACAGTGGTCATGTACTGACCCTCTTGGATCATGGGTAGGATGGTTCGAATAGTTTCCATTTTGAATGATGGAACTCTTAGGAATTTGTTTAGGATTTTTAAGTCCAAGATTGGTCTGAAGGTTCCCTCTTTCTTGGGAACCACAAACAGATTTGAATAGAATCCCTGCCCGTGTTCTGTCCGCGGAACTGGGTGGATCACCCCCATTAGTAAGAGGTCTTGTACACAGCGTAGAAACACCTCTTTCTTTATTTGGTTCGCTGATAACCTTGAAAGATAAAATCTCCCTTGTGGAGGAGTATCCCTGAGATATGATCTACAACGCCCAGGGATCCTGGACATCTCTTGCCCAAGCCTGGGCGAAGAGAGAAAGTCTGCCCCCCACTAGATCCGTTTCCGGATAGGGGGCCCTCTCTTCATGCTGTCTTAGGGGCAGCAGCAGGTTTTCTGGCCTGCTTGCCCTTGTTCCAGGACTGGTTAGTTTTCCAGCCCTGTCTGTAACGAGCAACAGCTCCTTCCTGTTTTGGAGCGGAGGAAGTTGATGCTGCTCCTGCCTTGAGGTTACGAAAGGCACGAAAATTAGACTGTTTGGCCTTTGATTTGGCCCTGTCCTGAGGTAGAGCATGGCCCTTACCTCCCGTAATGTCAGCGATAATTTCTTTCAAGCTGGGCCCGAATAATGTCTGCCCTTTGAAAGGAATATTAAGCAATTTAGATTTAGAAGTCACGTCAGCTGACCAGGATTTAAGCCATAGCGCTCTGCGCTCTTGGATGGCGAATCCGGAGTTCTTAGCCGTAAGTTTGGTTAAATGTACAACGGCATCAGAAACAAATGCGTTAGCTAGCTTAAGTGCTTTAAGCTTGTTCATAATTTCATCCAATGGAGCTGTGCGAATGGCCTCTTCCAGAGACTCAAACCAGAATGCCGCCGCAGCAGTGACAGGCGCAATGCATGCAAGGGGCTGTAAGATAAAACCTTGTTGAACAAACATTTTCTTAAGGTAACCTTCTAATTTTTTATCCATTGGATCTGAAAAGGCACAACTATCCTCCACCGGGATAGTGGTACGCTTAGCTAAAGTAGAAACCGCTCCCTCCACCTTAGGGACCGTCTGCCATAAGTCTCGTGTGGTGGGGTCTATAGGAAACATTTTCCTAAATATGGGAGGAGGGGAAAAAGACACACCGGGTCTATCCCACTCCTTGCTAATAATCTCTGTAAGCCTTTTAGGTATAGGAAACACGTCAGTACACATCGGTACCGCATAGTATCTATCCAGCCTACATAATTTTTCTGGAATTGCAACCGTGTTACAATCATTCAGAGCCGCTAATACCTCCCCTAGCAATATGCAGAGGTTCTCAAGCTTAAATTTAAAATTAGAAATCTATGAATCCAGTCTCCCTGGATCAGATCCGTCACCCACAGAATGAAGCTCTCCGTCTTCATGTTCTGCAAATTGTGACGCAGTATCGGACATGGCTCTCACATCATCAGCTCGCTCTGTCCTTAACCCAGAGCTATCACGCTTGCCTCTTAATTCTGGCAATTTAGATAATACTTCTGTCATAACAGTAGCCATGTCTTGCAAAGTGATTTGTAAGGGCCTCCCTGATGTACTTGGCGCCACAAAATCACGCACCTCCTGAGCGGGAGGCGAAGGTACTGACACGTGAGGAGAGTTAGTCGGCATAACTTCCCCCTCGTTGTCTGGTGATAATTTCTTTGCATGTAAAGACTGACTTTTATTTAAAGTTACATCAATGCATTTAGTACACAACCTTCTATGGGGCTCCACATTGGCCTTCATACATAGTGAACAAACAGATTCATCTGTGTCAGACATGTTTAAACAGACTAGCAATGAGACTAGCAAGCTTGGAAAATACTTTTCAACTAAATTTACAAGCAATATAAAAAACGCTA
Organism: Bombina bombina; assembly: GCF_027579735.1. NCBI lineage: Eukaryota > Metazoa > Chordata > Amphibia > Anura > Bombinatoridae > Bombina > Bombina bombina. The sequence goes on along the minus strand of NC_069505.1, from coordinate 107,425,912 downwards.
CTGTGCCTTTAAGAAGCACAAAAAGCTGTCACAGTTGAAATAACAATGAACCAAATTAGTTATAGCAACCAAATTTTCACATTAAATGCATTAAGTTAGCAAAGGATTGCACCCACCAGCAAATGGATGATTAACGCCTTAATACCCAAAAACGGATAACAATTTAATAATTAACGTTTTTATCATAGTCAAACACACTGTCACAGGTCTGCTGTGACTGATTACCTCCCTCAAAATGAATTTTGAAGACCCCTGAGCTCTCTAGAGACGTCCTGGATCATGGAGGATGAAGTAGGAAGATTGTGACTGAATTTTTACTATGCAAAAAAAGCACTAAAATAGGCCCCTCCCACTCATATTACAACAGTGGGGAAGCTCAGGTAACTGTTTCTATGCAGAAACAAAAGTTAGCCATGTGGTAAAAATCATGCCCCAATAAGTTTTATCACCAAGTACCTCACAAAAAACGATTAACATTCCAGTAAACATTTTGAACATACATTTTAAAAGTTATGAAGTGTTATTAATAAACCTGCTACCAGTCGCTTTTACTGCAGTTAAGGCTCACACATTACTTCAGTATTAACAGTATTTTCTGAGTCAAATTCCATTCCCTAGAAAAATACTTCAGTGTACACACACTCCTCAGCCTAATACCAGTCGCTACCACTGCATTTAAGGCTGAACTTACATTACATTGGTATCAGCAGTAATTTCTCAGTCAAATCCATTGCTTAGAAAAATAATTTACTGCACATACCTCGTTTGCAGGGGGGCCCTGCATGCTATTCCCCTTTTCTGAAGTTACCTCACTCCTCAGAATGTGCGAGAACAGCCAGTGGATCTTAGTTACGTCTGCTAAGATCATAGAAAACACAGGCAGATTCTTCTTCTAATGCTGCCTGAGAAACAAACAGCACACTCCGGTGCCATTTAAAATAACAAACTTTTGATTGAAGAAATAAACTAAGTTTAAAAACACCACAGACCTCTCACAACGACCTATCTTTAGTTAGGTTGCAAGAGAATGACTGGATATGACATGTGAGGGGAGGAGCTATATAGCAGCTCTGCTTGGGTGATCCTCTTGCAACTTCCTGTTGGGGAAGAGATATAATCCCATAAGTAATGGATGACCCGTGGACTGACTACACTACAAGAGAAATAAATTTATCAGGTAAGCATAAATTATGTTTTTAATCCCTCCCTATATTGTTACTCATGGACTTCCACATCTTGGGTATATTCCATATGTTATAGGTCATGGACTCTTGCCACTATGCAATAAATTAATTTATCAGGTGGGATATACAAGTTATGATTATATATAGATTTTCATTGGAACTAACAACCTCAAATGTCAAATCCTAATTTCTCCAACATAGGTGTGTCCGGTCCACGGCGTCATCCTTACTTGTGGGATATTCTCTTCCCCAACAGGAAATGGCAAAGAGCCCAGCAAAGCTGGTCATATGATCCCTCCTAGGCTCCGCCTACCCCAGTCATTCTCTTTGCCGTTGCACAGGCAACATCTCCACGGAGATGGCTAAGAGTTTTTTGGTGTTTAAATGTAGTTTTTATTCTTCAATCAAGTGTTTGTTATTTTAAAATAGTGCTGGTATGTACTATTTACTCTGAAACAGAAAAGAGAAGAAGATTTCTGTTTGTGAGAGGAAGATGATTTTAGCAAACGTTACTAAAATCGATTGCTGTTTCCACACAGGACTGTTGAGATGAAGTAACTTCAGTTGGGGGAAGCAGTTGGCAGACTTTTCTGCCTGAGGTATGATGGCCACATTTCTAACACGACTTGGTAATGCTGGAAGGCTGTCATTTTCCCTATAGGGACCGGTAAGCCATTTTCTTAGATTAAGTATAAGAATGAAGGCTTTATAAGGGCTTAAAAAACTGGTAGACATTTTTCTGGGCTAAAACGATTACTTGCTAAGCATATTTGACAGATTATAGCGCTTTATAGTTATTATAATCTTGGGGATTGTTGTTAAAAAACGGCAGGCACTGTATGGACACCTTTTTCTGGTGGGGGCCTTCTCTAGTCATAGGCAGAGCCTCATTTTCGCGCCACTAATGCGCAGTTGTTTTTGGAAGGCAAGGCATGCAGATGCATGTGTGAGGAGCTAAGATCCACTGAAAAAGCTTATAGAAGGCGTCATTTGGTATCGTATTCCCCTCTGGGCTTGGTTGGGTCTCAGCAAAGCAGATTCCTGGGACTGTATAGGGGTTAAATGTAAAAACGGCTCCGGTTCCGTTATTTTAAGGGTTAAAGCTTTCAAATTTGGTGTGCAATACTTTTAAGGCTTTAAGACACTGTGGGAAAATTTTGGTGAATTTTGAACAATTGCTTCATACTTTTTCGCATATTCAGTAATAAAGTGTGTTCTGTTTAAAATTTAAAGTGACAGTAACGGTTTTATTTTAAAACGTTTTTTGTGCTTTGTTGACAAGTTTAAGCCTGTTTAACATGTCTGAACCATCAGATAAACGATGTTCTATATGTATGAAAGCCAATGTGTCTCCCCATTTAAATATATGTGATAATTGTGACATGGTGTCCAAACAAAGTAGGGACAATGATGCCACAGATAATAATAGTGCCCAAGATGATTCTTCAGATGAGGGGAGTAAGCATGGTACTGCATCACCCCCTTCTGTGTCTACACCAGTTTTGCCCACACAAGAGGCCCCTAGTACATCTAGTGCGCCAATACTTATTACTATGCAACAATTAACGGCTGTTATGGATAATTCTATTGCAAATATTTTATCTAAAATGCCTACTTATCAAAGAAAGCGCGATTGCTCTGTTTTAAACACTGAAGAGCAAGAGGACGCTGATGATAACGCTTCTGACATACCCTCACACCAATCTGAAGGGGCCAGGAGGGAGGTTTTGTCTGAGGGAGAAATTTCAGATTCAGGGAAAATTTCTCAACAAGCTGAACCTGATGTTGTAACATTTAAATTTAAATTAGAACATCTCCGCGCACTGCTTAAGGAGGTATTATCTACTCTGGATGATTGTGACAATTTGGGCATTCCAGAGAAATTATGTAAGATGGACAAGTTCCTAGAGGTTCCGGTGCCCCCCGATGTTTTTCCTATACCCAAGCGGGTGGCGGATATAGTAAACAAGGAATGGGAAAGGCCCGGCATACCTTTTGTGCCTCCCCCTATATTTAAGAAATTATTTCCTATAGTCGACCCCAGAAAGGACTTATGGCAGACAGTCCCTAAGGTCGAGGGGGCGGTCTCTACTCTAAACAAACGCACTACTATTCCCATAGAAGATAGTTGTGCTTTTAAAGATCCTATGGATAAAAAATTAGAGGGTTTGCTTAAAAAAATGTTTGTTCAGCAAGGTTACCTTCTTCAACCAATTTCATGCATTGTTCCTGTCACTACGGCAGCGTGTTTCTGGTTCGAAGAACTAGAAAAGTCGCTCGATAAAGAATCTTCGTATGAGGAGGTTATGGACAGAGTTCATGCACTTAAATTGGCTAACTCTTTTATTCTAGATGCCGCTTTGCAATTAGCGAGATTAGCGGCGAAAAATTCAGGGTTTGCTATCGTGGCGCGTAGAGCGCTCTGGCTGAAGTCTTGGTCAGCGGATGTGTCTTCCAAGACAAAATTGCTTAACATCCCTTTCAAGGGCAAAACACTGTTTGGGCCTGATTTGAAAGAGATTATTTCAGACATCACCGGAGGAAAGGGCCACGCCCTTCCTCAGGATAGGTCTTTTAAGGCTAGAAATAAGACTAATTTTCGTCCCTTTCGCAGAAACGGACCAGCCTCTACTTCTACATCCTCTAAGCAAGAGGGTAATACTTCTCAACCCAAACCAGCCTGGAGACCGATGCAAGGCTGGAACAAGGGTAAGCAGGCCAAGAAGCCTGCCACTGCTACCAAAACAGCATGAAGGGATGGCCCCCGATCCGGGACCGGATCTGGTGGGGGGCAGACTTTCTCTCTTTGCTCAGGCCTGGGCAAGAGATGTTCAGGATCCTTGGGCGCTAGAAATAGTTTCTCAAGGTTATCTCCTGGAATTCAAGGAACTACCCCCAAGGGGAAGGTTCCACAGGTCTCAATTATCTTCAAACCAAATAAAAAGACAGGCATTCTTACATTGTGTAGAAGACCTGTTAAGGATGGGAGTAATTCATCCAGTTCCAATAAGAGAACAAGGGATGGGGTTTTACTCCAACCTGTTCATAGTTCCCAAAAAAGAGGGAACGTTCAGACCAATTCTAGATCTCAAGATCCTAAACAAATTTCTCAGGGTTCCATCGTTCAAAATGGAAACCATTCGAACGATCCTTCCTACCATCCAGGAAGGTCAATTCATGACCACGGTGGATTTAAAGGATGCGTACCTCCATATTCCTATCCACAAGGAACATCATCAGTTCCTAAGGTTTGCTTTTCTGGACAAGCATTACCAGTTTGTGGCACTTCCATTCGGGTTAGCCACTGCTCCGAGAATTTTCACAAAGGTACTAGGGTCCCTTCTAGCGGTTCTAAGACCAAGGGGCATTGCAGTAGTACCGTACTTGGACGACATCCTGATTCAAGCGTCGTCTCTGTCAAAAGCAAAGGCTCATACGGACATCGTCCTAGCCTTTCTCAGATCTCACGGATGGAAAGTAAACATAGAAAAAAGTTCTCTTTCCCCGTCAACAAGAGTTCCCTTCTTGGGAACAATAATAGACTCCTTAGAAATGAGAATTTTTCTGACAGAGGTCAGAAAATCAAAACTTCTAAGCTCTTGTCAAGTTCTTCATTCTGTTCTTCGTCCTTCCATAGCGCAGTGCATGGAAGTGATAGGATTGATGGTTGCAGCAATGGACATAGTTCCTTTTGCACGAATTCATCTAAGACCATTACAACTGTGCATGCTCAGACAGTGGAATGGGGATTATACAGACTTGTCTCCGACGATTCAAGTAGATCAAAGGACCAGAGATTCACTCCGTTGGTGGCTTATCCTGGACAATCTGTCACAGGGAATGAGCTTCCGCAGACCAGAGTGGGTCATTGTCACGACCGACGCCAGTCTGGTGGGCTGGGGCGCGGTCTGGGAACCCCTGAAAGCTCAGGGTCTATGGTCTCGGGAAGAATCTCTTCTCCCGATAAACATTCTGGAACTGAGAGCGATATTCAATGCTCTCAAAGCTTGGCCTCATCTAGCAAAGGCCAAATTCATAAGGTTTCAATCAGACAACATGACGACAGTTGCTTATATCAACCATCAGGGGGGAACAAGGAGTTCCCTGGCGATGGAGGAAGTGACCAAGATAATTCAATGGGCGGAGGATCACTCCTGCCACTTGTCTGCAATCCACATCCCAGGAGTGGAAAATTGGGAAGCGGATTTTCTGAGTCGTCAGACATTCCATCCGGGGGAGTGGGAACTCCACCCGGAAATCTTTGCCCAAATAACTCAATTATGGGGCATTCCAGACATGGATCTGATGGCGTCTCGCCAGAACTTCAAGGTTCCTTGTTACGGGTCCAGATCCAGGGATCCCAAGGCGACTCTAGTAGATGCACTAGTAGCACCTTGGACCTTCAACCTAGCTTATGTTTTCCCACCGTTTCCTCTCATTCCCAGGCTGGTAGCCAGGATCAACCAGGAGAGGGCTTCGGTGATCTTGATAGCTCCTGCGTGGCCACGCAGGACTTGGTATGCAGACCTGGTGAATATGTCATCGGCTCCACCATGGAAGCTACCTTTGAGACAGGACCTTCTTGTTCAAGGTCCACTCGAACATCCGAATCTGGTTTCTCTCCAACTGACTGCTTGGAGATTGAACGCTTGATTTTATCAAAGCGTGGGTTTTCAGATTCTGTAATAGATACTCTTATTCAGGCTAGAAAGCCTGTAACTAGAAAAATTTACCATAAGATATGGAAAAAATATATCTATTGGTGTGAATCTAAAGGATTCCCATGGAACAAGATAAAAATTCCTAGGATTTTATCCTTTCTACAAGAGGGTTTGGAGAAGGGATTATCTGCAAGTTCTCTGAAGGGACAGATTTCTGCGTTATCTGTTTTACTTCACAAAAGGCTGGCAGCTGTGCCAGACGTTCAGGCGTTTGTTCAGGCTCTGGTTAGAATCAAGCCTGTTTACAGACCTTTGACTCCTCCCTGGAGTCTCAATCTAGTTCTTTCAGTTCTTCAAGGGGTTCCGTTTGAACCCTTACATTCCGTAGATATTAAGTTATTATCTTGGAAAGTTTTGTTTTTGGTTGCAATTTCTTCTGCTAGAAGAGTTTCAGAGTTATCTGCTCTGCAGTGTTCTCCGCCCTATCTGGTGTTCCATGCAGATAAGGTGGTTTTGCGTACTAAGCCTGGTTTTCTTCCGAAAGTTGTTTCCAACAAGAATATTAACCAGGAGATAGTTGTACCTTCTTTGTGCCCGAATCCAGTTTCAAAGAAGGAACGTTTGTTACACAATTTGGACGTAGTCCGTGCTCTAAAATTCTATTTAGAGGCCACTAAAGATTTCAGACAAACTTCTTCTTTGTTCTTTATTCTGGTAAAAGGAGAGGTCAAAAGGCAACTTCTACCTCTCTTTCTTTTTGGCTTAAAAGCATTATCCGTTTGGCTTATGAGACTGCCGGACGGCAGCCTCCTGAAAGAATCACAGCTCACTCCACTAGGGCTGTGGCTTCCACATGGGCCTTCAAGAACGAGGCTTCTGTTGACCAGATATGTAAGGCAGCGACTTGGTCTTCACTGCACACTTTTGCCAAATTTTACAAATTTGATACTTTTGCTTCTTCAGAGGCTATTTTTGGGAGAAAGGTTTTGCAAGCCGTGGTGCCTTCCATTTAGGTGACCTGATTTGCTCCCTCCCTTCATCCGTGTCCTAAAGCTTTGGTATTGGTTCCCACAAGTAAGGATGACGCCGTGGACCGGACACACCTATGTTGGAGAAAACAGAATTTATGCTTACCTGATAAATTACTTTCTCCAACGGTGTGTCCGGTCCACGGCCCGCCCTGGTTTTTTTAATCAGGTCTGATGAATTATTTTCTCTAACTACAGTCACCACGGTATCATATGGTTTCTCCTATGCATATTTCCTCCTGTACGTCGGTCGAATGACTGGGGTAGGCGGAGCCTAGGAGGGATCATATGACCAGCTTTGCTGGGCTCTTTGCCATTTCCTGTTGGGGAAGAGAATATCCCACAAGTAAGGATGACGCCGTGGACCGGACACACCGTTGGAGAAAGTAATTTATCAGGTAAGCATAAATTCTGTTGTTGTATACAGAATGAAGCTCCTATGAAACCACAATGTAAACGTAGCTATTTATCATCTTTCCATAATATCTACAAAAGCTATCAATTTAATGTTTAAGTGTACTCAAGCTCGCTTTGCTGTGAAGCTTTCACTGTGCTTTCTGTGTAACGTACTAGGCACTTAAACACTTCTAGTGATGACACAATAGTAAGGACTCTTAGCGAAGTGCTGTTGAAGCAGAATGCAGCACTGATACAGTATTAACTTTCTTGTTCTTTCATTCTCATTTTCCTCTTTCTCTCTTTTCCTTGGTTTCCCTATATTTCTCTTTCTTTCTCACACTCATTTTTTTCATTCTCATTCTTCACTTTCTCTCATTTTCTCATTCCCTCTTTCTCTTTCTCTTCCTCTCTCTTTTTTTTTTCTCACTCTAGTTATTTCATTCTACTTTTTCTTGGTTTATCTCTTTCTCTCACTCACTCTTGTTTTTTATTCTCATTCTCTACTTTCTCTCTCTTCCTTTTTCTCTTTCTTTTTGCTGGTCTTGGTCTACTCCCTCACTCTGGTTCTTTCATTCCCATTTTCTCCTCTTTTCCTCTCTCTCCTTTTTCTTTGTTGCTCTTTGTCTTTCTCTCTTTTTCTCTCTATCTCACTCATTCTTTTCTCTTTTGCTCACTTTCTCGCTCACTCACTCACTCTTTATCTCACTCACTGACTGTGCATTTGTTTAAAAAATACCCTTTGCAGACATTCCCCTTCATTATTGCTTGTCTGTAGTTCGCAATTCTCCCTTTGGTCCATTTGTATAAGTTTCAGGTTGTTGAGAAATGATTGATCTTGCAGTGGTGAATACAACTTGTCTGCTTCTTTCATCTGACTGTGGTCATTACTATGAAGGCTCAGATAAACCGGTTCTGTCTCAGTCATTGCATAGTCTATTAAAATATTGCCTTAATTATAGTTGAATGTGAATATATATATAATATGATTAGTAAAAACAACAAGCTTGCACTCACTGGTCATTTCAAATAGTGCCTTTACTGCAACGTTTCAGGGAGCATATCCCCTTCCGAAACGTCATAGTAAAGGCACTATTTGAAATGACCAGTGAGTGCAAGCTGTTTGTATTTTACCATTGAGTTTATTGCATGCACCCTGGCTGTTGAAGCGTTAAGTGAGAGTGCACTCCTGCAGCAGTGATTTTTTTTTATATATATATATATATATATATATATATATATACAGTCCAGATAGAGGACAGCACAATCTTACACCAATTCAACTGCCAAGGTGCACTGCAAGCCAATTCGTATCCTCTCCAAGAACACAGGCACTCACTGGTCTTTATAAAAGGTAATCCTTTATTCAATCCATTAAAACAATAATAATACCATGACGTTTCGGCACACCATCGTGCCTTTATCAAATGTATCAAAATATTAAAAAGCTTCATATCAAACTTACCCCAAATCACCTCTTAAATACTAATGGAATATAGCACATGCCGCCAGCTCCTCGTGTGTAAAATCAGCGTCTGACATCATCAGGGAGCGCTGATCTGTGCGCCCTGTGAGATCGTAGGGCCGACGTTGCCATGGCAACATGTAAACTATACACAGTTACTCGGCAAATGTGCAATAGACCAATAGATATATTTGCATATCGAGTGTGTCGCCGATTACACATATTGACGGAGTTCCCCATACTTATTATAATGGGGCAAAGTACCGCAAGTCTCCAAAATATTGGACAAAAACTATGTCTATATCAGCGCAACACTCCCAGCAAATAATACTAAAAACAAAGTGCATAAAAAACATAGTGTATAAAATTCAAAAATGTGTTAGAAAGGAGCATCTATATAACATTGTATCCATATCATAATGAGTGAAAAGTATCAAAAAAGCATTTGATGTCATAGTGACAGTAAACTACTTCAATTTACATATAAGGTGAGATACTAGCTCGCATTCATGCCTACTAGTATTATGGTAGAAACATGGGAACAATATGTGAGAGATGATTATATGTCCATTTTTAAGACCCATACGCTATAACAGGACAAATCTGTGTACTCTGATTATGTTGCAAAAACAGAATTTATCTAGTAGAAAGGGCTGAAGTCCAGTGAGGTATTGAGGCCATATGGAGAGATGGTATTTAGCCTGTAGATCCACTTGGTTTCGCATTGTAGTAACAGGTTCCCCCTGTCACCTCCCCTTGGGAGTGGGGGTATATGATCTATAAGCATTGTGCGTAAACTTGAAACCGCATGTTTATGTTGGATGCAATGCCTAGCTACTGGTTGTTCTGATTCACCAGTGCGTAGGGCCTCACGTATAGCACACCGGTGGTTTGCCATACGCTCGCGGAAGGTTGTTAGAGTTTTCCCGATGTATACACTGGAACATGGGCAAATAATCATGTATACTACATATACGCTGGTGCAGGTAAGGCGATGCCTAATGTCGAATCTTTTGTTGCTGTGAGGGTGCTGAAACGAATTGCCCCTAAGCATACCATTGCAGGTTACACATCCAGAACAGGGAAAACAGCCCATCTTCTTGGGTTTAAGCCAAGTATCCTTTTTGTCATTCCTTATTGGATCTGACTTAACCAATATGTCCCTTAGGTTATTTGCTCTTTGGTATGCTATTCTGGGGGCAGCCACCCTCCCAAATGGTAGTGTGGGATCACTGCCTACCACTGGCCAATGCCTCCGGACCGCCTCAGTGAGGTGTCTCGAATCTGATGTATATGTAGTAACCATGTTGATCGGTCAGGGTCTGACTTGGTTGTCCTTTGCCTTTTTTCCAGATTAGTGGGATCCATAAGATCATCACGTGCCTTCTTAACCATCTCTCTAGTATAACCTCTCTCCACTAGTTTCGTGTCCATTTCTTCCAGTTGTTGATGTAGCATAGGTATCTCACTATTGTTCCTAATGACACGAGTGAGTTGGGAGGTGACAATCCCTTTCTTTTGGTGCAAGAATGTTTACAGATGATGATGCGGAGAGAATCAGAATAAGTGACGAAATGAGTGAGTTGGGGGGTGACACCCCCATTAACGTATATCATAAATTGTTAAATTTAAGGAGGAAGCAAATAGATTATCATTTACATGCAGTTTTCTTCTGTTAAGTGTGATCAGTCCACGGGTCATCATTACTTCTGGGATATTACTCCTCCCCAACAGGAAGTGCAAGAGGATTCACCCAGCAGAGCTGCATATAGCTCCTCCCCTCTACGTCACTCCCAGTCATTCTCTTGCACCCAACGACTAGATAGGATGTGTGAGAGGACTATGGTGATTATACTTAGTTTTATATCTTCAATCAAAAGTTTGTTATTTTAAAATAGCACCGGAGTGTGTTATTACCTCTCTGGCAGAGTTTGAAGAAGAATCTACCAGAGTTTTTGCTATGATTTTAGCCGGAGTAGTTAAGATCATATTGCTGTTTCTCGGCCATCTGAGGAGAGGTAAACTTCAGATCAGGGGACAGCGGGCAGATGAATCTGCATAGAGGTATGTAGCAGCTTTTATTTTCTGACAATGGAATTGATGAGACAATCCTGCCATACCGATATGTCATGTATGTATACTTTACACTTCAGTATTCTGGGGAATGGTACTTCACTAGAATTACACTGTAAGAAGTACATAAAGCTGTTTAATAACTAGAAATTATGTTTAACGTTTTTGCTGGAATGTAAAATCGTTTTCATTTGCTGAGGTACTGAGTGAATAAATGTTTTGGGCACTATTTTTCCACTTGGCAGTTGCTTAATCTTTTTTCTGACAGTTTCTGTTCTCTCTCACTGCCGTGTGTGAGGGGGAGGGGCCGTTTTTTGGCGCTTTTGCTACGCATCAGATATTTCAGTCAGCAGCTCATTGTATTTCCTGCATGATCCGGTTCATCTCTACAGAGCTCAGGGGTCTTCAAAACTTATTTTGAGGGAGGTAATTTCTCTCAGCAGAGCTGTGAGAATTATAGTTGACTGAGACAAAAAACGTTTATTCTGTAATTTATTTCCTGCTTTCAGAATTTGTTATCTTTGCTAATGGGATTAAACCTTTGCTAAAGTTGTGTTGTTTATAAGGATTGAGGCTATAACTGTTTCAATTTATTAATTTTCAACTGTCATAGATCTTCTGTGCTTCTTAAAGGCACAGTACGTTTTTAATATTATTCTAATTGAATTGTATTCCAAGTTGCAAGTTTATTTGCTAGTGTGTTAAACATGTCTGATTCAGAGGAAGATACCTGTGTCATTTGTTGCAATGCCAAAGTGGAGCCCAATAGAAATTTATGTACTAACTGTATTGATGCTACTTTAAATAAAAGTCAATCTGTACAAATTGAACAAATTTCACCAAACAACGAGGGGAGAGTTATGCCGACTAACTCGCCTCACGTGTCAGTACCTGCATCTCCCGCTCGGGAGGTGCGTGATATTGTAGCGCCGAGTACATCTGGGCGGCCATTACAAATCACATTACAGGATATGGCTACTGTTATGACTGAAGTTTTGGCTAAATTACCAGAACTAAGAGGTAAGCGAGATCACTCTGGGGTGAGAACAGAGTGCGCTGATAATATTAGGGCCATGTCAGACACTGCGTCACAGGTGGCAGAACATGAGGACGGAGAACTTCATTCTGTGGGTGACGGTTCTGATCCAAACAGACTGGATTCAGATATTTCAAATTTTAAATTTAAACTGGAAAACCTCCGTGTATTACTAGGGGAGGTGTTAGCGGCTCTGAATGATTGTAACACAGTTGCAATACCAGAGAAAATGTGTAGGTTGGATAAATATTTTGCGGTACCGGCGAGTACTGAGGTTTTTCCTATACCTAAGAGACTTACTGAAATTGTTACTAAGGAGTGGGATAGACCCGGTGTGCCGTTCTCACCCCCTCCGATATTTAGAAAAATGTTTCCAATAGACGCCACCACACGGGACTTATGGCAAACGGTCCCTAAGGTGGAGGGAGCAGTTTCTACTTTAGCTAAGCGTACCACTATCCCGGTGGAGGATAGCTGTGCTTTTTCAGATCCAATGGATAAAAAATTAGAGGGTTACCTTAAGAAAATGTTTGTTCAACAAGGTTTTATATTGCAACCCCTTGCATGCATTGCGCCGATCACGGCTGCAGCGGCATTCTGGATTGAGTCTCTGGAAGAGAACATTAGTTCAGCTACTCTGGACGACATTACGGACAGGCTTAGAGTCCTTAAACTAGCTAATTCATTCATTTCGGAGGCCGTAGTACATCTTACTAAACTTACGGCGAAGGATTCAGGATTCGCCATTCAGGCACGCAGGGCGCTGTGGCTAAAATCCTGGTCAGCTGATGTTACTTCTAAGTCTAAATTGCTTAATATACCTTTCAAAGGGCAGACCTTATTCGGGCCCGGGTTGAAAGAGATTATCGCTGACATTACAGGAGGTAAAGGCCATGCCCTGCCTCAGGACAAAGCCAAAGCTAAGGCTAGACAGTCTAATTTTCATTCCTTTCGTAATTTCAAAGCAGGAGCAGCATCAACTTCCTCTGCACCAAAACAGGAAGGAGCTGTTGCTCGCTACAGACAAGGCTGGAAACCTAACCAGTCCTGGAACAAGGGCAAGCAGACCAGGAAACCTGCTGCTGCCCCTAAAACAGCATGAATTGAGGGCCCCCGATCCGGGATCGGATCTAGTGGGGGGCAGACTTTCTCTCTTCACCCAGGCTTGGGCAAGAGATGTCCAGGATCCCTGGGCGCTAGAGATAATATCTCAGGGATACCTTCTGGACTTCAAATACTCTCCTCCAAGAGAGAGATTTCATCTGTCAAGGTTGTCAACAATCCAGACAAAGAAAGAGGCGTTTCTACGCTGCGTACAAGAGCTCTTGTTAATGGGAGTAATCCATCCAGTTCCACGATCGGAACAGGGACAGGGGTTTTACTCAAATCTGTTTGTGGTTCCCAAAAAAGAGGGAACTTTCAGACCAATCCTGGACTTAAAGATCCTAAACAAATTCCTAAGAGTTCCATCGTTCAAGATGGAGACTATTCGGACAATTTTACCTATGATCCAAGAGGGTCAGTACATGACCACTGTAGATTTAAAAGATGCTTACCTTCACATACCGATTCACAAAGATCATTACCGGTACCTAAGGTTTGCCTTCCTAGACAGGCATTACCAGTTTGTGGCTCTTCCATTCGGATTGGCTACAGCTCCAAGAATCTTCACAAAGGTTCTGGGTGCTCTTCTGGCGGTACTAAGACCGCGGGGAATCTCGGTAGCTCCATACCTAGACGACATTCTGATACAAGCTTCAAGCTTTCAAACTGCCAAGTCTCATACAGAGTTAGTACTGGCATTTCTAAGGTCACATGGATGGAAGGTGAACGAAAAGAAAAGTTCACTCGTTCCACTCACAAGAGTTCCCTTCCTGGGGACTCTTATAGATTCTGTAGAAATGAAGATTTACCTGACAGAGGACAGGCTAACAAGACTTCAAAGTGCTTGCCGCACCCTTCATTCCATTCAACACCCGTCAGTTGCTCAATGCATGGAGGTAATCGGCTTAATGGTAGCGGCAATGGACATAGTACCCTTTGCACGCTTACACCTCAGACCACTGCAACTGTGCATGCTAAGTCAGTGGAATGGGGATTACTCAGACTTATCCCCTTCTCTGAATCTGGATCAAGAGACCAGAAATTCTCTTCTATGGTGGCTTTCTCGGCCACATCTGTCCAGGGGGATGCCATTCAGCAGACCAGACTGGACAATTGTAACAACAGACGCCAGCCTTCTAGGTTGGGGTGCCGTCTGGAATTCTCTGAAGGCTCAGGGACAATGGAGTCAGGAGGAGAGTCTCCTGCCAATAAACATTCTGGAATTGAGAGCAGTTCTCAATGCCCTCCTGGCTTGGCCCCAGTTGACAACTCGGGGGTTCATCAGGTTTCAGTCGGACAACATCACGACTGTAGCTTACATCAACCATCAGGGAGGGACAAGAAGCTCCCTAGCTATGATGGAAGTATCAAAGATAATTCGCTGGGCAGAGTCTCACTCTTGCCACCTGTCAGCAATCCACATCCCGGGAGTGGAGAACTGGGAGGCGGATTTCTTAAGTCGTCAGACTTTTCATCCGGGGGAGTGGGAACTTCATCCGGAGGTCTTTGCCCAAATACTTCGACGTTGGGGCAAACCAGAGATAGATCTCATGGCGTCTCGACAGAACGCCAAGCTTCCTCGTTACGGGTCCAGATCCAGGGATCCAGGAGCAGTCCTGATAGATGCCCTGACAGCACCTTGGGACTTCAGGATGGCTTACGTGTTTCCACCCTTCCCGATGCTTCCTCGATTGATTGCCAGAATCAAACAAGAGAGAGCATCAGTGATTCTAATAGCACCTGCGTGGCCACGCAGGACTTGGTATGCAGACCTGGTGGACATGTCATCCTGTCCACCTTGGTCTCTACCTCTGAAACAGGACCTTCTGATACAGGGTCCCTTCAAACATCAAAATCTAACTTCTCTGAAGCTGACTGCTTGGAAATTGAACGCTTGATTTTATCAAGACGTGGGTTTTCTGAGTCAGTTATTGATACCTTAATACAGGCTAGGAAACCTGTTACCAGAAAGATTTACCATAAGATATGGCGTAAATACCTATATTGGTGTGAATCCAAAGGTTACTCTTGGAGTAAGGTTAGGATTCCTAGGATATTGTCTTTTCTACAAGAAGGTTTAGAAAAGGGTTTATCTGCTAGTTCATTAAAGGGACAGATCTCAGCTCTGTCCATTCTGTTACACAAACGTCTGTCAGAGGTTCCTGACGTCCAGGCTTTTTGTCAGGCTTTGGCCAGGATTAAGCCTGTGTTTAAAACTGTTGCTCCACCATGGAGTTTAAACCTGGTTCTTAATGTTTTACAGGGCGTTCCGTTTGAACCCCTTCATTCCATTGATATAAAGTTGTTATCTTGGAAAGTTCTATTTTTAATGGCTATTTCCTCGGCTCGAAGAGTCTCTGAATTATCAGCCTTACATTGTGATTCTCCTTATTTGATTTTTCATTCGGATAAGGTAGTTCTGCGTACTAAACCTGGGTTCTTACCTAAGGTAGTTACTAACAGGAATATCAATCAAGAGATTGTTGTTCCTTCTTTGTGCCCAAATCCTTCTTCGAAGAAGGAACGTCTACTGCACAACCTGGATGTAGTCCGTGCTCTAAAATTTTACTTACAGGCAACTAAGGAATTTCGACAAACGTCTTCTCTGTTTGTCGTTTACTCTGGGCAGAGGAGAGGTCAAAAAGCTTCTGCTACCTCTCTTTCTTTTTGGCTTTGTAGCATAATTCGCTTAGCTTATGAGACTGCTGGACAGCAGCCTCCTGAAAGAATTACAGCTCATTCTACTAGAGCTGTGGCTTCCACTTGGGCCTTCAAGAATGAGGCCTCTGTTGAGCAGATTTGCAAGGCTGCAACTTGGTCTTCGCTTCATACTTTTTCCAAATTTTACAAATTTGACACTTTTGCTTCATCTGAGGCTATTTTTGGGAGAAAGGTTCTTCAGGCAGTGGTTCCTTTTGTATAAAGAGCCTGCCTATCCCTCCCGTCATCCGTGTACTTTTGCTTTGGTATTGGTATCCCAGAAGTAATGATGACCCGTGGACTGATCACACTTAACAGAAGAAAACATAATTTATGCTTACCTGATAAATTCCTTTCTTCTGTAGTGTGATCAGTCCACGGCCCGCCCTGTTTTTAAGGCAGGTAAATATTTTTTAATTTATACTCCAGTCACCACTTCACCCTTGGCTTTTCCTTTCTCGTTGGTCCTTGGTCGAATGACTGGGAGTGACGTAGAGGGGAGGAGCTATATGCAGCTCTGCTGGGTGAATCCTCTTGCACTTCCTGTTGGGGAGGAGTAATATCCCAGAAGTAATGATGACCCGTGGACTGATCACACTACAGAAGAAAGGAATTTATCAGGTAAGCATAAATTATGTTTTTTTATCTGGGTATCATAGGAAGAAATATATCCCAAGGGGATTTAGGGTGAAAAATATACCCACCCTAGGCCGCAATAATGTTGAATTTTGTAGGAGGTGGTGCTCCGTGTTAAACAAGTGCTCCTATGACCTTATGTTGTTGGTGATAGAGGAGGTCACTAGGTTAGAGAATAAAATTAAAAATGAAACTGACATCATTAAACAAAACAGTATGCACATCCTGCTGGAGGATAAGAGTCAGGATTGGGTTACCAAACTGGAAGGTATAGTCAGTAAATACCGTATTGATCTTATTGCATTCAAAAATAAGAAACTTAACAGTGTTGAAACTGATTATAGAGAGAAACGTGTATATATGTGGCTATATGGCAAAGATGACACTACACAGAATAGACGGCGACGTAATCTGCGCCCTAGAAACACACTAAGTATAGTCGATAGCAGTGGAGGAGACTCCTCAGGCCCGGAGGGTATCACCTCTAGCCAGAGTAATACTAACAACAGCGAACACTCCAATTCTTTTTTAGAAGTGGGGACACGCTCGGCAGCAAAACCACCAACTATTCCCACTACAAAAAGAGAAGTGAGGGAAGAAAAATCAGAAGGGGGGGCCACAAAAAAACAATTAGTAAGGAAAAAGTAGATATTATATTTAACCTCAGTAGCAGACATTTGAATGTTGCTGAAATATCCCTGTTAAATCGGGGGCTATCATTCATACCGACCCCCAAAACTGATTCTTTTGATATGCTGGTGGATATACATAAGTTACAAAGACAGCTGAAATTAAGAGATCATTTTAGAAATGATACTTATGTCCCCACTCCATTCAAGAAAAAATCCACCTTTGAACCTGCAAACACACATAACTCCATCAGAGGATACACACGGGCTCTTAGCCATGATATCAAACAAATACCCCAACACAAGACATATTCTAACTTGAGTAAAGCTGAGGCCCAAGCACTCACGGACCTGAAAAATGACACATCCATCATTATCCGCCCTGCGGATAAGGGGGGATCTGTTGTCATTTTAGACTATGCAGAGTACAGGAATGAGGCACTTAGACAGTTAAGAGATAGCCAAACGTACAAGAAATTATCTGGTAACCCTACATCAACCTATAAAAGGGTCATTGACAGATTTCTACAGGAGGGCTTTGAGGCAGGTATACTTAGTGAACAGGAGCAGACATTTCTCACTACAGATTATCCAAAGGTTCCTGTACTCTACTTACTGCCAAAGGTGCTCAAAACCTTATAAAATACACCTGGCAGACCGATTGTGTCAAGGAATATGTTGGTTTAAGTTTTGATGATGTGCTTGTCACCATGGACGCGGACAGCCTTTACACTGTGATACCTCATCATGAGGGTGTGGAGGCTGTCAGGTCCATGGTGACGGGTAATGATTTGTACAATGGTCCACCCATAGAGTTCCTTTGCGAAATGTTAACACATTGTCTTGAGAAGAACTATTTTAAATTTGAAAATGACTATTTCTCTTGTTAAGTGTGTTCAGTCCACGGGTCATCCTCCCCTCACATGTCATATCCAGTCATTCTCTTGCAACCCTCAACAAAGGAGGAGGTCGAGGGAGGAGTTGGAGTTTTTACTTAATTATTCTTCAATCAAAAGTTTGTTATTTTAAATGGCACCGGAGTGTGCTGTTTTTCTATCTCAGGCAGTATTTGGAAGAAGAAACTGCCTGCGTTTTTCTATGATCTTAGCAGGCGTAACTAAGATCCACTGGCTGTTCTCGACATTCTGAGGAGTGGGGTAACTTCAGAACATGGGAATAGCATGCGGGGTCCCCCGCAAATGAGGTATGTGCAGTACAATATTTTCTGGGAATGGAATTGACTAAGAAAACACTGCTGTTACCCGTATGATGTAAGTACAGCCTTAAATGCAGTAGTAGTGACTGGTATCAGGCTGATGAATGTATGCACAGTAGAGTTATTTTCTAGGGACTAGAATTTGACTGAGAAAATACTGTTAATACTGAAATAATGCTTAAGCCTTATCTGCAGTGGAAGCGACTGGTAGCAGGCTTAGTGATAACTTTGCATGACATTAAAAGAAGTATAAAAAACGTTTACTGGCATGTTATTCGTTTTTGTGAGGTACTTGGTGATAAATCCTTTTGGGCATGAATTTTTTCCACATGGCTAACGTATATTTCTGCATAGAAACCGTTATATCAGGTCTCCCACTGTTGTAAATGAGCGGGAGGGGCCTTTTTTTAGCGCCTTGTTGCGCAGTTAAAATTCTAGCACAGTCTTCCTGCTTCTTCTTCCTTGATCCAGGACGTCTCTAGAGAGCTCAGGGGTCTTCAAAATTCGTTTTTGAGGGAGGTAATCAGTCACAGCAGACCTGTGACAGTGTGTTAGACTGTGATAAAAACGTTTAATATTAATTTAATATTAATTTGATATCCGTTTTTTTTGGGTACTGAGGGGTTAATCATCCTTTTGCTAATGGGTGCAATCCTCTGCTAATTAATACATTTAAAGAATTGTTGACTATAACTGATTTAGTTCTTTGCTATTCAACTGTGTTTTTTTTTTTTTTTTAAAGCGCTGCAGCGTTTTTTATATTGCTTGTGAACTTATTGAAAGTAATTCCAAGCTTGCTAGCTTCATTGCTAGTCTGTTTAAACATGTCTGATACAGAGGAATCTGCTTGTTCATTATGTTTAAAAGCCAATGTGGAGCCCAATAGAAATATGTGTACCAATTGTATTGATATTACTTTGAATAAAAATCAATCTGTACCGATAAAGAAATTATCACTAGACAACGAGGGGGCAGTTATGCTGTCTAACCCTCCTCACGTGTCAGTACCTTCGTCTCCCGCTCGGGAGGTGCGTAAGATTGAGGCGCCAAGTACATCAAGGCCCTTACAAATCACTTTACATGATATGGCTAATGTTATGAAGGAAGTATTATACAATATGCCCTAGTTAAGAGGCAAGCGCAACAGTTCTGGGTTAAGGACAGAGCGCGCCGATGACACGAGAGCCATGTCTGATACTGCGTCCCAATTTGCAGAACATGAGGACGGAGAGCTTCATTCTGTGGGTGACGGTTCTGATTCGGGGAGACCGGATTCACAAATTTCAAATTTTAAATTTAAGCTTGAGAACCTCCGCGTGTTGCTAGGGGAGGTGTTAGCGGCTCTGAATGATCGTGACACGGTGGCAATCCCAGAGAAATTATGTAGGCTGGATAAATACTACACGGTACCGGTGTGTACTGACGTTTTTCCTATACCAAAGAGATTATTAGTAAGGAGTGGGATAGACCCGGTGTGCCTTTTTCCCCTCCTCCGATATTTAGAAAAATGTTCCCTATAGACACCACCACACGAGACTTATGGCAGACGGTCCCTAAGGTGGAGGGAGCAGTTTCTACTTTAGCCAAGCGTACCACTATCCCGGTGGAGGATAGCTGTGCTTTCTCAGATCCAATGGATAAAAAATTAGAGGGTTATCTTAAGAAAATGTTTGTTCAACAAGGTTTTATATTATAGCCTTTTGCATGCATTGCGCCTGTCACTGCTGCAGCGGCATTCTGGTTTGAGTCTCTGGAAGAGGCGATTCGCACAGCACCATTGGATGAGTCTTTGAGCAAGATTAAGCTGGCTAATGCGTTTGTTTCGGATGCCGTAGTGCATTTAACCAAACTTACGGCTAAGAATTCCGGATTCGCCATACAGGTGCGCAGAGCGCTATGGCTTAAATCCTGGTCAGCAGATGTAACTTCTAAGTCTAAACTACTAAACATTCCTTTCAAAGGGCAGACCTTATTCGGGCCCGGCTTGAAGGAAATTATTGCTGACATTACTGGAGGTAAGGGCCACACCCTTCCTCAGGACAGGGCCAAATCAAAGGCCAAACAGTCTAATTTTCGTGCCTTTCGTAATTTCAAGGCAGGAGCAGCATCAACTTCCTCCGCTCCAAAACAGGAAGGAACTACTGCTTGTTACAGACAGGGTTGGAAAGGCAACCAGTCATGGAACAAGGGCAAGCAGGCCAGAAAGCCTACTTCCGTCCCTAAGACAGCATGAAGACAGGGCCCCCTTTCCGGAGACGGATCTAGTGGGGGGCAGACTTTCGCTCTTCGCCCAGGCTTGGGCAAGAGATGTACTTGATCCCTGGACGTTGGAAATTATATCTCAGGGATACCTTCTGGATTTCAAAACTTCTCCACAAGGGAGGTTTCATCTGTCAAGGTTATCAACAAACCTAGTAAAGAAAGAGGCATTTCTACAATGTGTACAAGACCTCTTAGTGATGGGAGTGATCCACCCAGTTCCGCGGACGGAACAGGGGCAAGGGTTTTATTCAAATCTGTTTGTGGTTCCCAAGAAAGAGGGAACCTTCAGACCAATCTTAGATTTAAAAATCTTAAACAAATTCCTAAGGGTTCCATCGTTCAAGATGGAAACCATTCGAACCATCCTACCCATGATCCAAGAGGGTCAATATATGACCACAGTGGATTTAAAGGATGCCTACCTTCACATACCGATTCACAAAGATCATTATCGGTACCTAAGGTTTGCCTTTCTAGACAGGCATTACCAGTTTGTAGCGCTTCCCTTCGGGTTAGCTACGGCCCCGAGAATTTTTACAAAGGTTCTGGGCTCTCTTCTGGCGGTACTAAGACCACGAGGCATAGCGGTGGCGCCGTACCTAGACGACATTCTGATACAAGCGTCAAGTTTTCAAAATGCAAAGTCTCATACAGAGATAGTTCTAGCATTTCTGAGGTCGCATGGGTGGAAAGTGAACGTGGAAAAGAGTTCTCTGTTGCCACTCACAAGGGTCCCTTTTCTAGGGACTCTTATTCTGTAGAGATGAAGATTTACCTGACGGAGTCCAGGTTATCAAAGATTCTCAATGCTTGCCGTGTTCTTCACTCCATTCCAAGCCCATCAGTAGCTCAGTGCATGGAAGTAATCGGCTTAATGGTCGCGGCAATGGACATAGTGCCATTTGCGCGCCTACATCTCAGACCGCTGCAACTATGCATGCTAGGTCAATGGAACAGGGATTACTCAGATTTGTCCCCTTTGCTAAATCTGGACCAGGAGACCAGAGATTCTCTTCTCTGGTGGTTGTCACGGGTTCATCTGTCCAAAGGAATGACTTTTCGCAGACCAGATTGGACAATTGTAACAACAGATGCCAGCCTACTAGGCTGGGGAGCAGTCTGGAACTCCCTGAAACTCCTCCCAATAAACATTCTAGAATTAAGAGCAATATTCAATGCTCTTCTAGCTTGGCCTCAGTTAGCAACACTGAGGTTCATCAGATTTCAGTCGGACAACATCACGACTGTGGCTTACATCAATCATCAAGGGGGAACCAGGAGTTCCCTAGCGATGTTGGAAGTCTTGAAGATAATTCGCTGGGCAGAGTCTCACTCTTGCCACCTGTCAGCGATCTACATCCCAGGTGTGGAGAACTGAGAGGCGGATTTTCTAAGTCGCCAGACTTTTCATCCGGGGGAGTGGGAACTTCACCCGGAGGT
Source organism: Bombina bombina (assembly GCF_027579735.1). Classification (NCBI taxonomy): domain Eukaryota; kingdom Metazoa; phylum Chordata; class Amphibia; order Anura; family Bombinatoridae; genus Bombina; species Bombina bombina. The sequence goes on along the minus strand of NC_069505.1, from coordinate 107,404,082 downwards.
ATTTGCTCAACTGATTCATCGTTGGGGCAAACCGGATCTGGATCTCATGGCATCTCGTCAGAACGCCAAGCTTCCTTGTTACGGATCCAGGTCCAGGGACCCAGGAGCGGTGCTGGTAGATGCACTAGCAGCCCCTTGGGTTTTCAACATAGCTTATGTGTTTCCACCTTTTCCGTTGCTACCTCGACTGATTGCCAGGATCAAACAGGAGAGAGCATCGGTGATTCTGATAGCGCCTGCGTGGCCACGCAGGACCTGGTATGCAGACCTAGTGGACATGTCGTCCTGTCCACCATGGTCTCTACCCCTGAGGCAGGACCTTCTAATTCAGGGTCCTTTCAACCATCCAAACCTAATTTCTCTGAGGCTGACTGCTTGGAAATTGAACGCTTGATTCTATCAAAGCGTGGGTTTTCGGATTCGGTTATTGATACATTAATACAGGCTCGGAAACCTGTTACTAGAAAAAATTACCACAAGATATGGCGTAAATATTTATGTTGGTGTGAATCCAAGAGTTACTCATGTGGTAAGGTTAGGATTCCTAGGATATTGTCTTTTCTACAAGAGGGTTTAGAAAAGGGCTTATCCGCTAGTTCACTAAAGGGACAGATTTCTGCTCTGTCTATTCTTTTACACAAGCGTCTGGCAGAGAATCCAGACGTCCAGGCTTTTTGTCAGGCTTTGGCTAGGATTAAGCCTGTGTTTAAAGCTGTTGCTCCTCCGTGGAGCTTAAACTTGGTTCTTAATGTTCTTCAGGGTGTTCCGTTTGAACCCCTTCATTCCATTGATATTAAGCTTTTATCTTGGAAAGTTCTGTTTTTGATGGCTATTTCCTCGGCTCGAAAAGTCTCTGAGTTATCTGCCTTACATTGTGATTCTCCTTATCTGATCTTTCATTCAGACAAGGTAGTCCTGCGTACTAAACCTGGGTTTTTACCTAAGGTTGTTTCTAACAAGAATATCAATCAAGAGATTGTTGTTCCATCCTTATGTCTTTTGCATAATCTAGACGTGGTCCGTGCCCTGAAGTTCTACTTACAGGCAACTAAAGATTTTCGACAAACTTCTTCTCTGTTTGTCGTTTACTCTGGACAGAGGAGAGGTCAAAAGGCTTCGGCTACCTCTCTCTCTTTTTGGCTTCGTAGCATAATACGCTTAGCCTATGAGACTGCTGGACAGCAGCCTCCTGAAAGAATTACAGCTCATTCCACTAGAGCTGTGGCTTCCACCTGGGCCTTTAAGAATGAGGCCTCTGTTGAACAGATTTGCAAGGCTGCAACTTGGTCTTCACTTCATACTTTTTCCAAATTTTACAAATTTGACACTTTTGCTTCTTCGGAGGCTGTTTTTGGGAGAAAGGTTCTACAGGCAGTGGTTCCTTCTGTTTAATGTTCCTGCCTTGTCCCTCCCATCATCCGTGTACTTTAGCTTTGGTATTGGTATCCCATAAGTAATGGATGACCCGTGGACTGAACACACTTAACAAGAGAAAACATAATTTATGCTTACCTGATAAATTTATTTCTCTTGTAGTGTGTTCAGTCCACGGCCCGCCCTGTCTATTTGAGGCAGGTTCTAAATTTTAAATTATAACTCCAGTCACCACTGCACCCTATAGTTTCTCCTTTCTCGTCTTGTTTCGGTCGAATGACTGGATATGACATGTGAGGGGAGGAGCTATATAGCAGCTCTGCTTGGGTGATCCTCTTGCAACTTCCTGTTGGGAAGGAGAATATATCCCATAAGTAATGGATGACCCGTGGACTGAACACACTACAAGAGAAATAAATTTATCAGGTAAGCATAAATTATGTTTTTTTGCAGATCGCAGGTACAGCCATGGGTTCGAATGTGGCACCCACTTATGCAAACCTCTACATGGCGTGGTATGAACGCACGCTGATGCGGCCACATGATAATAGCAACATCATGTACTACACACGCTATATTGATGATGTGTTCTTGGTGTGGAGAGGTGGTGAGCCAGCATTGCTTGAGTGGGTGTCACATTTGAATACCATGGCTTGTCCAATTAGGTTTAAGTTGGAATACAGTACAGTATCTGTACATTTTTTGGATCTTAATATTTTCAAAGTTGATGCAGGAGGGTATCACTCGTTTTGGTACCTCTCTTTATACTAAACCAACTGACCGCAATTCCTTGTTGGATGCGAGGACTTTTCACCCTCTGCACCAAAAGAAAGGGATTGTCACCTCCCAACTCACTCGTGTCATTAGGAACAATAGTGAGATACCTATGCTACATCAACAACTGGAAGAAATGGACACGAAACTAGTGGAGAGAGGCTATACTTGAGAGATGGTTAAGAAGGCACGTGATGATCTTATGGATCCCACTAATCTGGAAAAAAGGCAAAGGACAACCAAGTCAGACCCTGACCGGATCAACATGGTTACTACATATACATCAGATTCGAGACACCTCACTGAGGCGGTCCGGAGGCATTGGCCAGTGGTAGGCAGTGATCCCACACTACCATTTGGGAGGGTGGCTGCCCCCAGAATAGCATACCGAAGAGCAAATAGCCTAAGGGCCATATTGGTTAAGTCAGATCCAATAAGGAATGACAAAAAGGATACTTGGCTTAAACCCACGAAGATGGGCTGTTTTCCCTGTTCTGGATGTGTAACCTGCAATGGTATGCTTAGGGGCAATTCGTTTCAGCACCCTCACAGCAACAAAAGATTCGACATTAGGCATCGCCTTACCTGCACCAGCGTATATGTAGTATACATGATTATTTGCCCATGTTCCAGTGTATACATCGGTAAAACTGTAACAACCTTCCGCGAGCGTATGGCAAACCACCGGTGTGCTATACGTGAGGCCCTACGCACTGGTGAATCAGAACAACCAGTAGCTAGGCATTGCATCCAACATAAACATACGGTTTCAAGTTTACGCACAATGCTTATAGATCATATACCCCCACTCCCAAGGGGAGGTGACAGGGGGAACCTGTTACTACAATGCAAAACCAAGTGGATCTACAGGCTAAATACCATCTCTCCATATGGCCTCAATACCTCACTGGACTTCAGCCCTTTCTACTAGATAAATTCTGTTTTTGCAACATAATCAGAGTACACAGATTTGTCCTGTTATAGCGTATGGGTCTTAAAAATGGACATATAATCATCTCTCACATATTGTTCCCATGTTTCTACCATAATACTAGTAGGCATGAATGCGAGCTAGTATCTCACCTTATATGTAAATTGAAGTAGTTTACTGTCACTATGACATCAAATGCTTTTTGATACTTTTCACTCATTATGATATGGATACAATGTTATATAGATGCTCCTTTCTAACACATTTTTGAATTTTATACACTGTTTTTTATGCACTTTGTTTTTAGTATTATTTGCTGGGAGTGTTGCGCTGATATAGACATCGTTTTTGTCCAATATTTTGGAGACTTGCGGTACTTTGCCCCATTATAATAAGTATGGGGAACTACGTCAATATGTGTAATCGGCGACACACTCGATATGCAAATATATCTATTGGTCTATTGCACATTCGCCGAGTAACTGTGTATAGTTTACATGTTGCCATGGCAATGTCGGCCCTACGATCTCACAGGGCGCACAGATCAGCGCTCCCTGATGACCTCAGACGCCGATTTTACACACGAGGAGCTGGCGGCATGTGCTATATTCCAGTAGTATTTAAGAAGTGATTTAGGGTAAGTTTAGCCATGATATCAAACAAATACCCCAACACAAGACATATTCTAACTTGAGTAAAGCTGAGGCCCAAGCACTCACGGACCTGAAAAATGACACATCCATCATTATCCGCCCTGCGGATAAGGGGGGATCTGTTGTCATTTTAGACTATGCAGAGTACAGGAATGAGGCACTTAGACAGTTAAGAGATAGCCAAACGTACAAGAAATTATCTGGTAACCCTACATCAACCTATAAAAGGGTCATTGACAGATTTCTACAGGAGGGCTTTGAGGCAGGTATACTTAGTGAACAGGAGCAGACATTTCTCACTACAGATTATCCAAAGGTTCCTGTACTCTACTTACTGCCAAAGGTGCTCAAAACCTTATAAAATACACCTGGCAGACCGATTGTGTCAAGGAATATGTTGGTTTAAGTTTTGATGATGTGCTTGTCACCATGGACGCGGACAGCCTTTACACTGTGATACCTCATCATGAGGGTGTGGAGGCTGTCAGGTCCATGGTGACGGGTAATGATTTGTACAATGGTCCACCCATAGAGTTCCTTTGCGAAATGTTAACACATTGTCTTGAGAAGAACTATTTTAAATTTGAAAATGACTATTTCTCTTGTTAAGTGTGTTCAGTCCACGGGTCATCCTCCCCTCACATGTCATATCCAGTCATTCTCTTGCAACCCTCAACAAAGGAGGAGGTCGAGGGAGGAGTTGGAGTTTTTACTTAATTATTCTTCAATCAAAAGTTTGTTATTTTAAATGGCACCGGAGTGTGCTGTTTTTCTATCTCAGGCAGTATTTGGAAGAAGAAACTGCCTGCGTTTTTCTATGATCTTAGCAGGCGTAACTAAGATCCACTGGCTGTTCTCGACATTCTGAGGAGTGGGGTAACTTCAGAACATGGGAATAGCATGCGGGGTCCCCCGCAAATGAGGTATGTGCAGTACAATATTTTCTGGGAATGGAATTGACTAAGAAAACACTGCTGTTACCCGTATGATGTAAGTACAGCCTTAAATGCAGTAGTAGTGACTGGTATCAGGCTGATGAATGTATGCACAGTAGAGTTATTTTCTAGGGACTAGAATTTGACTGAGAAAATACTGTTAATACTGAAATAATGCTTAAGCCTTATCTGCAGTGGAAGCGACTGGTAGCAGGCTTAGTGATAACTTTGCATGACATTAAAAGAAGTATAAAAAACGTTTACTGGCATGTTATTCGTTTTTGTGAGGTACTTGGTGATAAATCCTTTTGGGCATGAATTTTTTCCACATGGCTAACGTATATTTCTGCATAGAAACCGTTATATCAGGTCTCCCACTGTTGTAAATGAGCGGGAGGGGCCTTTTTTTAGCGCCTTGTTGCGCAGTTAAAATTCTAGCACAGTCTTCCTGCTTCTTCTTCCTTGATCCAGGACGTCTCTAGAGAGCTCAGGGGTCTTCAAAATTCGTTTTTGAGGGAGGTAATCAGTCACAGCAGACCTGTGACAGTGTGTTAGACTGTGATAAAAACGTTTAATATTAATTTAATATTAATTTGATATCCGTTTTTTTTGGGTACTGAGGGGTTAATCATCCTTTTGCTAATGGGTGCAATCCTCTGCTAATTAATACATTTAAAGAATTGTTGACTATAACTGATTTAGTTCTTTGCTATTCAACTGTGTTTTTTTTTTTTTTTAAAGCGCTGCAGCGTTTTTTATATTGCTTGTGAACTTATTGAAAGTAATTCCAAGCTTGCTAGCTTCATTGCTAGTCTGTTTAAACATGTCTGATACAGAGGAATCTGCTTGTTCATTATGTTTAAAAGCCAATGTGGAGCCCAATAGAAATATGTGTACCAATTGTATTGATATTACTTTGAATAAAAATCAATCTGTACCGATAAAGAAATTATCACTAGACAACGAGGGGGCAGTTATGCTGTCTAACCCTCCTCACGTGTCAGTACCTTCGTCTCCCGCTCGGGAGGTGCGTAAGATTGAGGCGCCAAGTACATCAAGGCCCTTACAAATCACTTTACATGATATGGCTAATGTTATGAAGGAAGTATTATACAATATGCCCTAGTTAAGAGGCAAGCGCAACAGTTCTGGGTTAAGGACAGAGCGCGCCGATGACACGAGAGCCATGTCTGATACTGCGTCCCAATTTGCAGAACATGAGGACGGAGAGCTTCATTCTGTGGGTGACGGTTCTGATTCGGGGAGACCGGATTCACAAATTTCAAATTTTAAATTTAAGCTTGAGAACCTCCGCGTGTTGCTAGGGGAGGTGTTAGCGGCTCTGAATGATCGTGACACGGTGGCAATCCCAGAGAAATTATGTAGGCTGGATAAATACTACACGGTACCGGTGTGTACTGACGTTTTTCCTATACCAAAGAGATTATTAGTAAGGAGTGGGATAGACCCGGTGTGCCTTTTTCCCCTCCTCCGATATTTAGAAAAATGTTCCCTATAGACACCACCACACGAGACTTATGGCAGACGGTCCCTAAGGTGGAGGGAGCAGTTTCTACTTTAGCCAAGCGTACCACTATCCCGGTGGAGGATAGCTGTGCTTTCTCAGATCCAATGGATAAAAAATTAGAGGGTTATCTTAAGAAAATGTTTGTTCAACAAGGTTTTATATTATAGCCTTTTGCATGCATTGCGCCTGTCACTGCTGCAGCGGCATTCTGGTTTGAGTCTCTGGAAGAGGCGATTCGCACAGCACCATTGGATGAGTCTTTGAGCAAGATTAAGCTGGCTAATGCGTTTGTTTCGGATGCCGTAGTGCATTTAACCAAACTTACGGCTAAGAATTCCGGATTCGCCATACAGGTGCGCAGAGCGCTATGGCTTAAATCCTGGTCAGCAGATGTAACTTCTAAGTCTAAACTACTAAACATTCCTTTCAAAGGGCAGACCTTATTCGGGCCCGGCTTGAAGGAAATTATTGCTGACATTACTGGAGGTAAGGGCCACACCCTTCCTCAGGACAGGGCCAAATCAAAGGCCAAACAGTCTAATTTTCGTGCCTTTCGTAATTTCAAGGCAGGAGCAGCATCAACTTCCTCCGCTCCAAAACAGGAAGGAACTACTGCTTGTTACAGACAGGGTTGGAAAGGCAACCAGTCATGGAACAAGGGCAAGCAGGCCAGAAAGCCTACTTCCGTCCCTAAGACAGCATGAAGACAGGGCCCCCTTTCCGGAGACGGATCTAGTGGGGGGCAGACTTTCGCTCTTCGCCCAGGCTTGGGCAAGAGATGTACTTGATCCCTGGACGTTGGAAATTATATCTCAGGGATACCTTCTGGATTTCAAAACTTCTCCACAAGGGAGGTTTCATCTGTCAAGGTTATCAACAAACCTAGTAAAGAAAGAGGCATTTCTACAATGTGTACAAGACCTCTTAGTGATGGGAGTGATCCACCCAGTTCCGCGGACGGAACAGGGGCAAGGGTTTTATTCAAATCTGTTTGTGGTTCCCAAGAAAGAGGGAACCTTCAGACCAATCTTAGATTTAAAAATCTTAAACAAATTCCTAAGGGTTCCATCGTTCAAGATGGAAACCATTCGAACCATCCTACCCATGATCCAAGAGGGTCAATATATGACCACAGTGGATTTAAAGGATGCCTACCTTCACATACCGATTCACAAAGATCATTATCGGTACCTAAGGTTTGCCTTTCTAGACAGGCATTACCAGTTTGTAGCGCTTCCCTTCGGGTTAGCTACGGCCCCGAGAATTTTTACAAAGGTTCTGGGCTCTCTTCTGGCGGTACTAAGACCACGAGGCATAGCGGTGGCGCCGTACCTAGACGACATTCTGATACAAGCGTCAAGTTTTCAAAATGCAAAGTCTCATACAGAGATAGTTCTAGCATTTCTGAGGTCGCATGGGTGGAAAGTGAACGTGGAAAAGAGTTCTCTGTTGCCACTCACAAGGGTCCCTTTTCTAGGGACTCTTATTCTGTAGAGATGAAGATTTACCTGACGGAGTCCAGGTTATCAAAGATTCTCAATGCTTGCCGTGTTCTTCACTCCATTCCAAGCCCATCAGTAGCTCAGTGCATGGAAGTAATCGGCTTAATGGTCGCGGCAATGGACATAGTGCCATTTGCGCGCCTACATCTCAGACCGCTGCAACTATGCATGCTAGGTCAATGGAACAGGGATTACTCAGATTTGTCCCCTTTGCTAAATCTGGACCAGGAGACCAGAGATTCTCTTCTCTGGTGGTTGTCACGGGTTCATCTGTCCAAAGGAATGACTTTTCGCAGACCAGATTGGACAATTGTAACAACAGATGCCAGCCTACTAGGCTGGGGAGCAGTCTGGAACTCCCTGAAACTCCTCCCAATAAACATTCTAGAATTAAGAGCAATATTCAATGCTCTTCTAGCTTGGCCTCAGTTAGCAACACTGAGGTTCATCAGATTTCAGTCGGACAACATCACGACTGTGGCTTACATCAATCATCAAGGGGGAACCAGGAGTTCCCTAGCGATGTTGGAAGTCTTGAAGATAATTCGCTGGGCAGAGTCTCACTCTTGCCACCTGTCAGCGATCTACATCCCAGGTGTGGAGAACTGAGAGGCGGATTTTCTAAGTCGCCAGACTTTTCATCCGGGGGAGTGGGAACTTCACCCGGAGGTATTTGCTCAACTGATTCATCGTTGGGGCAAACCGGATCTGGATCTCATGGCATCTCGTCAGAACGCCAAGCTTCCTTGTTACGGATCCAGGTCCAGGGACCCAGGAGCGGTGCTGGTAGATGCACTAGCAGCCCCTTGGGTTTTCAACATAGCTTATGTGTTTCCACCTTTTCCGTTGCTACCTCGACTGATTGCCAGGATCAAACAGGAGAGAGCATCGGTGATTCTGATAGCGCCTGCGTGGCCACGCAGGACCTGGTATGCAGACCTAGTGGACATGTCGTCCTGTCCACCATGGTCTCTACCCCTGAGGCAGGACCTTCTAATTCAGGGTCCTTTCAACCATCCAAACCTAATTTCTCTGAGGCTGACTGCTTGGAAATTGAACGCTTGATTCTATCAAAGCGTGGGTTTTCGGATTCGGTTATTGATACATTAATACAGGCTCGGAAACCTGTTACTAGAAAAAATTACCACAAGATATGGCGTAAATATTTATGTTGGTGTGAATCCAAGAGTTACTCATGTGGTAAGGTTAGGATTCCTAGGATATTGTCTTTTCTACAAGAGGGTTTAGAAAAGGGCTTATCCGCTAGTTCACTAAAGGGACAGATTTCTGCTCTGTCTATTCTTTTACACAAGCGTCTGGCAGAGAATCCAGACGTCCAGGCTTTTTGTCAGGCTTTGGCTAGGATTAAGCCTGTGTTTAAAGCTGTTGCTCCTCCGTGGAGCTTAAACTTGGTTCTTAATGTTCTTCAGGGTGTTCCGTTTGAACCCCTTCATTCCATTGATATTAAGCTTTTATCTTGGAAAGTTCTGTTTTTGATGGCTATTTCCTCGGCTCGAAAAGTCTCTGAGTTATCTGCCTTACATTGTGATTCTCCTTATCTGATCTTTCATTCAGACAAGGTAGTCCTGCGTACTAAACCTGGGTTTTTACCTAAGGTTGTTTCTAACAAGAATATCAATCAAGAGATTGTTGTTCCATCCTTATGTCTTTTGCATAATCTAGACGTGGTCCGTGCCCTGAAGTTCTACTTACAGGCAACTAAAGATTTTCGACAAACTTCTTCTCTGTTTGTCGTTTACTCTGGACAGAGGAGAGGTCAAAAGGCTTCGGCTACCTCTCTCTCTTTTTGGCTTCGTAGCATAATACGCTTAGCCTATGAGACTGCTGGACAGCAGCCTCCTGAAAGAATTACAGCTCATTCCACTAGAGCTGTGGCTTCCACCTGGGCCTTTAAGAATGAGGCCTCTGTTGAACAGATTTGCAAGGCTGCAACTTGGTCTTCACTTCATACTTTTTCCAAATTTTACAAATTTGACACTTTTGCTTCTTCGGAGGCTGTTTTTGGGAGAAAGGTTCTACAGGCAGTGGTTCCTTCTGTTTAATGTTCCTGCCTTGTCCCTCCCATCATCCGTGTACTTTAGCTTTGGTATTGGTATCCCATAAGTAATGGATGACCCGTGGACTGAACACACTTAACAAGAGAAAACATAATTTATGCTTACCTGATAAATTTATTTCTCTTGTAGTGTGTTCAGTCCACGGCCCGCCCTGTCTATTTGAGGCAGGTTCTAAATTTTAAATTATAACTCCAGTCACCACTGCACCCTATAGTTTCTCCTTTCTCGTCTTGTTTCGGTCGAATGACTGGATATGACATGTGAGGGGAGGAGCTATATAGCAGCTCTGCTTGGGTGATCCTCTTGCAACTTCCTGTTGGGAAGGAGAATATATCCCATAAGTAATGGATGACCCGTGGACTGAACACACTACAAGAGAAATAAATTTATCAGGTAAGCATAAATTATGTTTTTTTGCAGATCGCAGGTACAGCCATGGGTTCGAATGTGGCACCCACTTATGCAAACCTCTACATGGCGTGGTATGAACGCACGCTGATGCGGCCACATGATAATAGCAACATCATGTACTACACACGCTATATTGATGATGTGTTCTTGGTGTGGAGAGGTGGTGAGCCAGCATTGCTTGAGTGGGTGTCACATTTGAATACCATGGCTTGTCCAATTAGGTTTAAGTTGGAATACAGTACAGTATCTGTACATTTTTTGGATCTTAATATTTTCAAAGTTGATGCAGGAGGGTATCACTCGTTTTGGTACCTCTCTTTATACTAAACCAACTGACCGCAATTCCTTGTTGGATGCGAGGACTTTTCACCCTCTGCACCAAAAGAAAGGGATTGTCACCTCCCAACTCACTCGTGTCATTAGGAACAATAGTGAGATACCTATGCTACATCAACAACTGGAAGAAATGGACACGAAACTAGTGGAGAGAGGCTATACTTGAGAGATGGTTAAGAAGGCACGTGATGATCTTATGGATCCCACTAATCTGGAAAAAAGGCAAAGGACAACCAAGTCAGACCCTGACCGGATCAACATGGTTACTACATATACATCAGATTCGAGACACCTCACTGAGGCGGTCCGGAGGCATTGGCCAGTGGTAGGCAGTGATCCCACACTACCATTTGGGAGGGTGGCTGCCCCCAGAATAGCATACCGAAGAGCAAATAGCCTAAGGGCCATATTGGTTAAGTCAGATCCAATAAGGAATGACAAAAAGGATACTTGGCTTAAACCCACGAAGATGGGCTGTTTTCCCTGTTCTGGATGTGTAACCTGCAATGGTATGCTTAGGGGCAATTCGTTTCAGCACCCTCACAGCAACAAAAGATTCGACATTAGGCATCGCCTTACCTGCACCAGCGTATATGTAGTATACATGATTATTTGCCCATGTTCCAGTGTATACATCGGTAAAACTGTAACAACCTTCCGCGAGCGTATGGCAAACCACCGGTGTGCTATACGTGAGGCCCTACGCACTGGTGAATCAGAACAACCAGTAGCTAGGCATTGCATCCAACATAAACATACGGTTTCAAGTTTACGCACAATGCTTATAGATCATATACCCCCACTCCCAAGGGGAGGTGACAGGGGGAACCTGTTACTACAATGCAAAACCAAGTGGATCTACAGGCTAAATACCATCTCTCCATATGGCCTCAATACCTCACTGGACTTCAGCCCTTTCTACTAGATAAATTCTGTTTTTGCAACATAATCAGAGTACACAGATTTGTCCTGTTATAGCGTATGGGTCTTAAAAATGGACATATAATCATCTCTCACATATTGTTCCCATGTTTCTACCATAATACTAGTAGGCATGAATGCGAGCTAGTATCTCACCTTATATGTAAATTGAAGTAGTTTACTGTCACTATGACATCAAATGCTTTTTGATACTTTTCACTCATTATGATATGGATACAATGTTATATAGATGCTCCTTTCTAACACATTTTTGAATTTTATACACTGTTTTTTATGCACTTTGTTTTTAGTATTATTTGCTGGGAGTGTTGCGCTGATATAGACATCGTTTTTGTCCAATATTTTGGAGACTTGCGGTACTTTGCCCCATTATAATAAGTATGGGGAACTACGTCAATATGTGTAATCGGCGACACACTCGATATGCAAATATATCTATTGGTCTATTGCACATTCGCCGAGTAACTGTGTATAGTTTACATGTTGCCATGGCAATGTCGGCCCTACGATCTCACAGGGCGCACAGATCAGCGCTCCCTGATGACCTCAGACGCCGATTTTACACACGAGGAGCTGGCGGCATGTGCTATATTCCAGTAGTATTTAAGAAGTGATTTAGGGTAAGTTTGATATGAAGCTTTTTAATATTTTGATACATTTTATAAAGGCACGATGGTGTGCCGAAACGTCATGGTATTATTATAGTTTTAATGGATTGAATAAAGGATTACCTTTTATAAAGACCAGTGAGTGCCTGTGTTCTTGGAGAGGATATATATATATATATATATATATATATATATATATACACATACAGTGTGTATATATACATACACACACACCAGCGCTATTAAAACAGAATTCAAAGAAATTGGAGAAAAAACGTGTATGTACTGTATGTATATGTGTGTGTGTGTGTGTGTATGTGTATATATGTGTATATATAAATATATAAAAAAATTACCACAAGATATGGCGTAAATATTTATGTTGGTGTGAATCCAAGAGTTACTCATGTGGTAAGGTTAGGATTCCTAGGATATTGTCTTTTCTACAAGAGGGTTTAGAAAAGGGCTTATCCGCTAGTTCACTAAAGGGACAGATTTCTGCTCTGTCTATTCTTTTACACAAGCGTCTGGCAGAGAATCCAGACGTCCAGGCTTTTTTGTCAGGCTTTGGCTAGGATTAAGCCTGTGTTTAAAGCTGTTGCTCCTCCGTGGAGCTTAAACTTGGTTCTTAATGTTCTTCAGGGTGTTCCGTTTGAACCCCTTCATTCCATTGATATTAAGCTTTTATCTTGGAAAGTTCTGTTTTTGATGGCTATTTCCTCGGCTCGAAAAGTCTCTGAGTTATCTGCCTTACATTGTGATTCTCCTTATCTGATCTTTCATTCAGACAAGGTAGTCCTGCGTACTAAACCTGGGTTTTTACCTAAGGTTGTTTCTAACAAGAATATCAATCAAGAGATTGTTGTTCCATCCTTATGTCTTTTGCATAATCTAGACGTGGTCCGTGCCCTGAAGTTCTACTTACAGGCAACTAAAGATTTTCGACAAACTTCTTCTCTGTTTGTCGTTTACTCTGGACAGAGGAGAGGTCAAAAGGCTTCGGCTACCTCTCTCTCTTTTTGGCTTCGTAGCATAATACGCTTAGCCTATGAGACTGCTGGACAGCAGCCTCCTGAAAGAATTACAGCTCATTCCACTAGAGCTGTGGCTTCCACCTGGGCCTTTAAGAATGAGGCCTCTGTTGAACAGATTTGCAAGGCTGCAACTTGGTCTTCACTTCATACTTTTTCCAAATTTTACAAATTTGACACTTTTGCTTCTTCGGAGGCTGTTTTTGGGAGAAAGGTTCTACAGGCAGTGGTTCCTTCTGTTTAATGTTCCTGCCTTGTCCCTCCCATCATCCGTGTACTTTAGCTTTGGTATTGGTATCCCATAAGTAATGGATGACCCGTGGACTGAACACACTTAACAAGAGAAAACATAATTTATGCTTACCTGATAAATTTATTTCTCTTGTAGTGTGTTCAGTCCACGGCCCGCCCTGTCTATTTGAGGCAGGTTCTAAATTTTAAATTATAACTCCAGTCACCACTGCACCCTATAGTTTCTCCTTTCTCGTCTTGTTTCGGTCGAATGACTGGATATGACATGTGAGGGGAGGAGCTATATAGCAGCTCTGCTTGGGTGATCCTCTTGCAACTTCCTGTTGGGAAGGAGAATATATCCCATAAGTAATGGAAGACCCGTGGACTGAACACACTACAAGAGAAATAAATTTATCAGGTAAGCATAAATTATGTTTTTTTGCAGATCGCAGGTACAGCCATGGGTTCGAATGTGGCACCCACTTATGCAAACCTCTACATGGCGTGGTATGAACGCACGCTGATGCGGCCACATGATAATAGCAACATCATGTACTACACACGCTATATCGATGATGTGTTCTTGGTGTGGAGAGGTGGTGAGCCAGCATTGCTTGAGTGGGTGTCACATTTGAATACCATGGCTTGTCCAATTAGGTTTAAGTTGGAATACAGTACAGTATCTGTACATTTTTTGGATCTTAATATTTTCAAAGTTGATGCAGGAGGGTATCACTCGTTTTGGTACCTCTCTTTATACTAAACCAACTGACCGCAATTCCTTGTTGGATGCGAGGACTTTTCACCCTCTGCACCAAAAGAAAGGGATTGTCACCTCCCAACTCACTCGTGTCATTAGGAACAATAGTGAGATACCTATGCTACATCAACAACTGGAAGAAATGGACACGAAACTAGTGGAGAGAGGCTATACTTGAGAGATGGTTAAGAAGGCACGTGATGATCTTATGGATCCCACTAATCTGGAAAAAAACGGTTTAATAAAGTGACACAGCACAAAAAACGATTAAAGATACACATATGTACAAAGAACATTTACAATGAACAGGAAATAAAACAACTTCTAAAAGCTACTGATACTTGCTAAAAACACTGTCTAAAATTTGGCACGAACCGTTCAGCTTCAATTGCAGAAGCTGAACCGCAAAAACAGCTGGTCGGTTATGCTGCCTAGATAGAACAGTATGCGATGTCGGGGTGCAGATCCTGGCGCGTTTCGCGACTCTATTGGTCGCTTCTTCGGAGGTGGGTGCTGCCCTCCTACACTCTAAATTTATGCATCAATGCTCATAGGCAGGAAAATACCTAGCTTCCATTTTTGTTATTGGCAAAACAAATTCCCCTTTAATAACAACAAGGGCTAAAATGTGTGAAATTAAAAACAGTCTCAATTCATCAAATTAAATATGTTTAGATGTTAAGGTTATATTAGATGTTAAAATATAAAGGTACTGATTTCAATGAGAGCTTTGTTAAAAGTTCTAAATAAAAACTAACAATACATTCTTAAAACTGTATATCTACACATACCAAACTTGCAATTTTTTGTCATAAAACAATAAATATGATTATAATCATAAAAGTTCTCCCATGCAGACATTTAATATGTAAGAGAAAAACATACTAAAAACCTATTTCATCCTCCCTCCTGCTTTATCTATGTGTTTAAAAGAACAAAGAGATCCCTATAAAACCTATAAAAAAAGGTCAATGTCCTTGTTTAGACCAAATGGACCTAGGCAATCTAAAGCATGGATCCAAAAGGTCTCCCTTTTTCTAAGGGCCAGTAATCTGCTACCCCCCCCCCCCCCCCCCGGGTCCTACTTGTGCCTGTTCTATGGCCTTAAAGTAAAATTGTGTAGGGGCTCTAACGTCACAGGGACAAGCAGTTGCTCCCATTACCCTCTCACCTTGTAAGGTCTTCACTGGGGCTGCTGTAACCCCATAGCAAGTTATAAAACCGGGGTCTAGTGAAAGTGGAACATTACTTTACATGATCCTCCTTCAGCTTCCTTTTCCACACATTTTTAACTATTACTAATGTGATGCCTTGTAAGAAGCATAACAAGCCTGATAAACCTAATACAAATAAAACCCTCAACCATTACCTTAAGCCTGCTGAGACCCCCACACCTGTAAGTTCAGAGGACATATTAACCCCTGCACCACTTATGTCAAGCCAGAATCACAGCGTGGCAACCTCCACAAATATGTATTTAACCAAAAATGACATCTCCCATCTTTCCTCTAAAGAGGATATTAAAGAAATTATGCAGGAGATGAAGAGTCTGTTTGGTGATTTGCGCAGGGATATTGGGGCATTAGATCAGAGAATTGTGGCCCTGGAGGAAAAACAAGTCTCCATGGATGGCACAGTCCAAAAAAATGCAAATCATCTCCTGGAACACGAGCATAGAATCAACACTCTCACTGACAAACTAGAGGACCTAGAAAATAGGTGTCGACGCAACAACTTGCGTATAAGAGGAGTCTCAGAGACTGTCTTCCCTCCTGCTATAGAGGGTTACCTGCAGGCCTTATTTAAAATCATAAAGAATGACCTGTCGGCAGACAACATACCTATAGAAAGAGCTCACAGAGCTATCAGACCTAAGCCTCCCCCAAAGGCCCCACCCAGAGACATTATAGTCAAGTTTCTGCGGTTCAAAGACAAGGAAGATCTTCTACGCTGTGCTAGATCCAAACACCCCATTTGCCATGCTGGGGAAGAAATCTCTCTGTTCTCTGATCTCTCTCAGGCGACCCTCCAGAAACGACGAGAAATGGCACCTCTCACTGCTGACCTTAGGAGACACAAGATCCAATACAGATGGGGATTCCCTGTATCTCTTATTGTCACCTGTGACAACCGAACGGCCATCTTTCGACCTGGGGACGACCCTGTATCCTTCTGCAGAGATCTTTCCATCCCATTTGTCTTTCCGGCGGGTGCGGACTCTGCCCCTCTCATGCCAAGGTCTCAGAAGCCTACACAGACCCCCCTGATTGGGGAAACTTCAAGCTGAAACGCTTTTTTGCTTTATTGACCAACTGGTGTGACCCATCTTCACTACTTCAGAAGTGACTTTACTCTCCTTATGAGGGGAAGCTCGAATCACAGTAGTTACATACCTTAGTCGCTGCTACATCCTCAGCTCTGTGCAAGAGCCCTGCTCGACAACTCAATGTGGGGGGCCTCGGAGCCCCCTCCCCGCTGGAGGATGTATCCTTTTTTCTAAACAGATAATAGATGTGTCACTAATACATAAATAAGTAACTGTAACTCCACACATGGTTTCTGAATGTTTATATGTCATTGTCTATACTTATTTAACCTGATGTGGTGAAGTCTTTTTCACAGGGACTGCTCTTCCGGGACATTGTGCTCTCTATAACCCTTCATTGAACATTGCCTTTTATATCAAGGTATAGGTCCAACCAGCTCCCTCTGCGTCAGTGGAAGTTTTTATTTTACTGATGTTCACAGAGGGCATCTTCCTACAGCCCTTATCTATAACAGGTTTTTTTTTTTTTTTCTTTTTTTTTTTGCAATTAGCTCCTATTTGTGGACAATCTCCTACTTCTATCTGTTTAATATATTATGTGCCCCCTGGGCTCTCTTGAACATATGTTGGGTTTTGCTGTTTTGGGTGTTGGGGGTTTTGGGTTATGTTTCAAAAATTTATATGATTCGGTTAGTCAGTGCTCCTATACCCATGGGTATATACCCCTCCGGAGTGCTCCCCTCTGCTTGCTATCTATCAACACCTCAGGATGAGGAGCCCCGGAGTCTCTCCCCCGCTGGAAGACGTATCCTTTTTACTAAAGCTGATATTTTCATTAATACCTAAATACATTACTGGTACCCCACACATGATTTTTTAATGTTTTTATCTCATTGTCTATGCTTATTTAAACTGATGCAGAGAAGTCTTTACCATGGGGTCTGACCCCCCAGGACTTTGTGCCCTATATAACCCTTTACTGATCATTATTTTCTACCTATATATATGGGACCAACCAGCTCCCTCCTCGTCAGTGGACGTTTCCAACTTACTGTTGTTTGTAAAGGGCATCTTTCTAATGTCCTTACCTATTACAGTTTTTTGCAACTAGTTCTTATATGTAGATATTCTAATATTATATATATGTTTAACATGTTATGTGCTTCCAGGGTTCTCTGGAGCTTATGTTGGGCTGTGCCGTTTTGGGTGTTGGGTGTTGCGGGGTATGGCTAAAAATTCTATGGTGTAATGAGCCAGTCTTTTTGCACTCTTAGTACTATCCACCTACCCTTCGCTTTCTATCTATCAGCTGTATCCCTCCTCTTCCCTACACCCCACCCTCCCTTTCCTCCCCTCCCCCCCCCCCCCATCATGTCTCTTAGACCTAAACATAAAATAGATGATATATTTACCAGCCGGTGACGGAGATACTTCCCCCAAGTGTCTCTTCTCTTTTCTCTGACTTTTGCGCTAAAGACAAGACTACTCCTCTTGTTTTTCTCTTTCTTTTTCCTTACTCTTGCACATTCTAGCTGCACAACGTTTACTAAGTCCTTGATCTTCCTAGTATTCCCCCTTCTTGTATATCCCCCCTTCTACTCTCTCTTCGTCCTCCCCTTTCTCTTCCTTCCTTCCCCCCCCCTTCCCCCCTTTTTTCTCCAACATAGGTGTGTCCGGTCCACGGCGTCATCCTTACTTGTGGGATATTCTCTTCCCCAACAGGAAATGGCAAAGAGCCCAGCAAAGCTGGTCACATGATCCCTCCTAGGCTCCGCCTACCCCAGTCATTCTCTTTGCCGTTGTACAGGCAACATCTCCACGGAGATGGCTTAGAGTTTTTTAGTGTTTAAAAGAGGGAACGTTCAGACCAATCCTAGATCTCAAGATCTTAAACAAATTTCTCAAGGTCCCATCGTTCAAGATGGAAACCATTCGAACTATCCTTCCTTCCATCCAGGAAGGTCAATTTATGACCACGGTGGATTTAAAGGATGCGTATCTACATATTCCTATCCACAAGGAACATCATCGGTTCCTAAGGTTTGCATTCCTGGACAAACATTACCAGTTCGTGGCGCTTCCTTTCGGATTAGCCACTGCTCCAAGGATTTTCACAAAGGTACTAGGGTCCCTTCTAGCGGTGCTAAGACCAAGGGGCATTGCAGTAGTACCTTACCTGGACGACATTCTGATTCAAGCGTCGTCCCTTCCTCAAGCAAAGGCTCACACGGACATTGTCCTGGCCTTTCTCAGATCTCACGGCTGGAAAGTGAACGTGGAAAAGAGTTCTCTATCCCCGTCAACAAGGGTTCCCTTCTTGGGAACAATTATAGACTCCTTAGAAATGAGGATCTTTCTAACAGAGGCCAGAAAAACAAAGCTTCTGGACTCTTGTCGGATACTTCATTCCGTTCCTCTTCCTTCCATAGCTCAGTGCATGGAAGTGATCGGGTTGATGGTGGCGGCGATGGACATAGTTCCTTTTGCGCGCATTCATCTAAGACCATTACAACTGTGCATGCTCAGTCAGTGGAATGGGGACTATACAGACTTGTCTCCGAAGATACAAGTAAATCAGAGGACCAGAGACTCACTCCGTTGGTGGCTGTCCCTGGACAATCTGTCTCAAGGGATGATGTTCCACAGACCAGAGTGGGTCATTGTCACGACCGACGCCAGTCTGATAGGCTGGGGCGCGGTCTGGGGATCCCTGAAAGCTCAGGGTCTTTGGTCTCGGGAAGAATCTCTTCTACCGATAAATATTCTGGAACTGAGAGCGATATTCAATGCGCTCCAGGCCTGGCCCCAGCTTGCGAGGACCAGGTTCATACGGTTTCAATCAGACAACATGACGACTGTTGCGTACATCAACCATCAGGGGGGAACAAGGAGTTCCCTAGCGATGGAAGAAGTAACCAAAATTATTCTTTGGGCGGAGTCTCACTCCTGCCACCTGTCTGCTATCCACATCCCAGGAGTGGAAAATTGGGAAGCGGATTTTCTGAGTCGTCAGACATTGCATCCGGGGGAGTGGGAACTCCATCCGGAAATCTTTGCCCAAGTCACTCACCTGTGGGGCATTCCAGACATGGATCTGATGGCCTCTCGTCAGAACTTCAAAGTTCCTTGCTTCGGGGCCAGATCCAGGGATCCCAAGGCGGCTCTAGTGGATGCACTAGTAGCACCTTGGACCTTCAAACTAGCTTATGTGTTTCCCCCATTTCCTCTCATCCCCAGGCTGATAGCCAGGATCAAGCAGGAGAGGGCGTCGGTGATCTTGATAGCTCCTGCGTGGCCACGCAGGACTTGGTATGCAGATCTGGTGAATATGTCATCGGCTCCACCTTGGAAGCTACCTTTGAGACGAGACCTTCTTGTTCAGGGTCCGTTCGAACATCCGAATCTGGTTTCACTCCAGCTGACTGCTTGGAGATTGAACGCTTGATTTTATCGAAGCGAGGATTCTCAGATTCTGTGATCGATACTCTTGTTCAGGCCAGAAAGCCTGTGACTAGAAAGATTTACCACAAAATTTGGAAAAAATATATCTGTTGGTGTGAATCTAAAGGATTCCCTTGGGACAAGGTTAAGATTCCTAGGATTCTATCCTTCCTTCAAGAAGGATTGGAAAAAGGATTATCTGCAAGTTCCCTGAAGGGACAGATTTCTGCCTTGTCGGTATTACTTCACAAAAAGCTGGCAGCTGTGCCAGATGTTCAAGCCTTTGTTCAGGCTCTGGTTAGAATCAAGCCTGTTTACAAACCTTTGACTCCTCCTTGGAGTCTCAATTTAGTTCTTTCAGTTCTTCAGGGGGTTCCGTTTGAACCCTTACATTCCGTTGATATTAAGTTATTATCTTGGAAAGTTTTGTTTTTAGTTGCGATTTCTTCTGCTAGAAGAGTCTCAGAATTATCTGCTCTGCAGTGTTCTCCTCCTTATCTGGTGTTCCATGCAGATAAGGTGGTTTTACGTACTAAACCTGGTTTTCTTCCAAAAGTTGTTTCTAACAAAAACATTAACCAGGAGATTATCGTACCTTCTCTGTGTCCAAAACCAGTTTCAAAGAAGGAACGTTTGTTGCACAATTTGGATGTTGTTCGCGCTCTAAAATTCTATTTAGATGCTACAAAGGACTTTAGACAAACATCTTCCTTGTTTGTTGTTTATTCAGGTAAAAGGAGAGGTCAAAAAGCAACTTCTACCTCTCTCTCTTTTTGGATTAAAAGCATCATCAGATTGGCTTACGAGACTGCCGGACGGCAGCCTCCCGAAAGAATCACAGCTCATTCCACTAGGGCTGTGGCTTCCACATGGGCCTTCAAGAACGAGGCTTCTGTTGATCAGATATGTAGGGCAGCGACTTGGTCTTCACTGCACACTTTTACCAAATTTTACAAGTTTGATACTTTTGCTTCTTCTGAGGCTATTTTTGGGAGAAAGGTTTTGCAAGCCGTGGTGCCTTCCATTTAGGTGACCTGATTTGCTCCCTCCCTTCATCCGCGTCCTAAAGCTTTGGTATTGGTTCCCACAAGTAAGGATGACGCCGTGGACCGGACACACCTATGTTGGAGAAAACAGAATTTATGTTTACCTGATAAATTTCTTTCTCCAACGGTGTGTCCGGTCCACGGCCCGCCCTGGTTTTTTTAATCAGGTCTGATATTTTATTTTCTTTAACTACAGTCACCACGGTACCATATGGTTTCTCCTATGCAAATATTCCTCCTTAACGTCGGTCGAATGACTGGGGTAGGCGGAGCCTAGGAGGGATCATGTGACCAGCTTTGCTGGGCTCTTTGCCATTTCCTGTTGGGGAAGAGAATATCCCACAAGTAAGGATGACGCCGTGGACCGGACACACCGTTGGAGAAAGAAATTTATCAGGTAAACATAAATTCTGTTTTTTTCCTTTTTTTTTTTTTTTTCCTTGAACATAGGACATGGAGGGCAGGCGTAGCAAATTTCAACACCACTCTTGGCAGCTGTCGACACTTAATGTTAAAGGACTGAACAGTCCAGGTAAGAGATCAATAGCTTCTAGGGAGTTTTCTGGATTGGGTAGTCATGTTCTCATGATTCAAGAGACGCATTTTCAGAGGGGTAAGGAGCCCAAATGGAATACTCCGCATTTTCCCATCGCTAATTTTGCTTTGGGCCCAAAAAAAAGAGGGGGGGTGGGCATTTTGATTCACAGGTCCCTTCCCTTCCAGGTTACACAGACTGACAGAGACCCTGAGGGCCGTTATATCCTCATATCGGGATCCCTTTATGGCCAGCAACTCTCGCTGTTAAACATCTATGCCCCTAATCAAGCACACAGTGTTTTCTTCAAAAAAATTGCAAACTTAATTTTAGACCGTGTTAAGGGGACACTGTTCCTATCCGGGGACTTTAACCTAGCTTTTGACCCAGTCCTGGATTCCTCTAGAGGAACCTCGTCGGTCCCTAGAAATAAACTTAAAACAATCAAGAACATATTCACCAACCTACACCTCCATGACATCTGGAGGACACTTCACCCACAGACTAAAGACTACACCTTCTACTCCCCCCCACATAACTGCTACACTAGGATTGACTATATCTTCACTGACGCTAACGGGCTTTCCATTGCTAGTCATTGCGAGATTGGACAGATAACATGGACCGACCATGCCCCAGTGACTTGCTCTATCTTATGGCCAGACCTACCTATCACATCCAAAATTTGGAGGTTTGATGACTCCCTTCTAGACGATCCCATTGCGCTCGCAGAGACAGAAAGGGACCTCACAGAGTGCTTCACGCTCAATGGGAATTCGACTGCATCTCGGCAGTGCGAATGGGAAGCGCATAAAATAGTTATGCACGGTTTGTTTATTAAGCGGAAAGCTAGGATTCTTCGTCAGGCTAGAG
The DNA here is from genome assembly GCF_027579735.1 of Bombina bombina. Classification (NCBI taxonomy): domain Eukaryota; kingdom Metazoa; phylum Chordata; class Amphibia; order Anura; family Bombinatoridae; genus Bombina; species Bombina bombina. The sequence continues at coordinate 107,381,824 of NC_069505.1, read as the reverse complement.
AGAAGCATTCTCAACTTTTAGACAATATAGGCACTCTTGAGAAAGCTCACAAACAAGACCCAAATAATCACGACCTCAAAAATGACCTCCTCAAAGCCAGAACAGACCTTAAAACTTATCTGACGGCAACGCAGATCAACGCAACGCGCTCTTTTTGAGGCAATACTATTATGAGGGAGGTGACAAACCGGGTAAGCTATTGGCCAGGTGTCTGCGGAGGAAACAACTTTCCTCCTATATCCACAACATACAATCTAAAGACGGCCACTTAATCAAGAGTAATAAACATATTGCTTCCGCCTTTAGACACTACTACAATACGCTATATAACATCCCGAATCCTGAAGATATGTCATTGGGGGAAGATCCACCTGTTTCGGGAAATCCTTTCGATAAATACTTTCTTGGCTTAGGTCTGCCAACACTAAGCAATGAGGGGAGGGACCACCTGGCATCCCTTATCACACTAGACGAAATACATCAGGCGATTAAAGATTTTCCTTCGGGGAAGAGCCCCGGGCCTGATTGTTACACGATAGGATACTACAAAAAATTGTCAGACGTTTTGTCCCCCCACCTCCTATCTCTATTTAATAACTTAAGAGATACTCCCTCTCTGTCTGGGAACCTTTTAGAGGCACACATTACTGTCATTCCCAAACAAGGAAAACCAGCCACACGCCCTGAGAACTTTAGGCCCATCTCACTCATCAACACGGATATGAAAATCCTTGCTAAGGTTCTGTCTGACAGATTAAATAAGTATCTTCCTAGTTTAATATCTTGCGATCAAGCCGGCTTCATCCCAGGCCGGGAGGCTAGGGATAACGTAATTAAAACTATCCACCTAATAAACTATGCTAAAGCGTCAGGAGTACCCATGGTTCTCTTCTCGTCCGACGCGGAGAAGGCCTTTGACCGGGTTCGTTGGTCTTTTCTGCGTCGGGCTATGATTGAGATGGGGATCCCGGGGCCCTTTCTGAACATGACCCTAGCTTTATATTCTAACCCAAACGCGAAAGTCAGGGTTAACAACACTTTCTCAGAGCCTTTCTTTATCAAAAATGGAACCCGTCAGGGTTGTCCCCTATCTCCCCTTCTCTTCGCCATTTCCATCGAAATTCTAGCCCAAAAAATTCGAAATAACAAAAATATTAAAGGTATAAAGATAGGGCATACAGAGCACAAACAGGCGCTGTATGCGGATGATATCCTCTTCTCCCTGACAGCTGCAGAGAACTCCATCCCTGAACTGTTGTCAGAGCTGAACGCCTATGGTTCATTGTCTAACTTTAAACTCAACCTATCTAAATCTGAAATCTTAAACATTAATACCTCCCCCAAGGTTGTACAAGATATCACAGATAAGTATAAAGTTCCCCTTGCTCATAGCAAACTGAAATACCTGGGGATCCAACTTTCCTCCAACACCCAAGAGCTATTTAAATACAATTATAGCACCCTAAAAAACGACGTTTCACGTGATCTCTCTTCCTGGAGAAACAAACCCCTGTCCTGGTTAGGCAGGATAGGGGTGATAAAAATGAACATCCTCCCCCGTGTCTTATATGTGATGCAGGCCCTTCCTATACCACTTCATAATTACTATATCACCCAACTCCAAAAGATTATAGAGCAGTTCATTTGGGCGGGAACTAGACCTAGGGTTCCAAGGAAAACCCAATATCTACCTAGAGACAATGGGGGGCTGGGAGTCCCGAACCTGTTGAGCTACAAACAGGCAATCATACTCAGGCACGTGGTGGAGTGGGCACACAACACCGATAATAAGATATGGGTCCAGCTGGATAGGGACATTTTTAAATTGAATAATGTGGCAACTATGGCTTGGACACCCCATCCGCAGAGACCCAGACAAATACAGCAATATCTAATTTCTGCACATGTTCTGTCTGAATGGGACAAGCTCTTATCCACCAATACACACATCTCCTCTAGACTTGGCCCGCTCTCCCCGCTTTTAGAGAATGTTGACCTCCCCTTCCACACACTGAAAAGCAGGTTGCCGACTCCATATCCCCTCAGAACGGGCTCCATGCAGTTAATTTCGGAGGCAGGCAAACTGAAGTCACAAAGATCCCTTGCGGAGACTCACGGGGGCATATTTTCCTCCTGGCTCCACTATAACCAATTAGTTCACTTTGTCTCACACCACAAGAATAGGCATAGCTTTGGTAGAGAACCTACATATTTTGAAAAACTTTGTATACAACTTCACTCTCCCAGTCATTTAATCTCCAAACTATACAAAATTATGGTTATACCCACTACTGCCTCCCTCCCCTCATATGTTGTGTCCTGGCAGCGAGAGCTAAATCTCGACCTGACCGCCGAGACATGGTTGAGGGCCTTTAGATATATTAAGCGCTCCTCAGTATCAGCCAAAACACAAGAAATACACCTAAAACTTCTGTCCCGCTGGTACCTGACACCAGCGAGACTATGCAAAATGTTCCCCAGAACACCTAACACTTGTTGGCGTGGCTGTGGGGAGGTGGGCTCTCTCCTCCACATCTGGTGGGGCTGCCCTCATCTGACAACATATTGGGCAGCAGTATTTCATGCAATGTCTGAAATATTGGGTATAGTAATCCCATTGACACCGGAAATCTTGTTATTTTGTTCTCTGCCCCGACTAGATGGCCAGGGTAAACAAGCGCTGCTGCTCCTGATGTTGACAGCTGCTAAGAAAATTATACCTAAATACTGGAAATCGCACACGGTTCCCACCGAACAAGAGTGGCGGCAGCAGGTGCATGAGTTGTTGCTTGAGAGGTACCATTACCTAAAAACTCATAAACTTGACCAGCATGAGCTCTTGCTGGCGTACTGGAATGGAACCATATAGGGTTGACTTGCCTGCTTCCCCTCCTGCCTAACTTTCTGCCTGACCCCCCCCTTCGCCCTAGTATGTGTTCCTTGCCGTCCCCGTCCCCCCCTTTTTTTTTTTTTTTTTTTTCTTCCTCCCTCCTCTGATTTCCCCTTCTCCCCTTCCTTTTCTATTTTTCTTACTTCCCTCTACCAGAACCTTTCGGTCTGGTCACTTTCCTGCTTTAACTTATATCATTATGTGTTCATAATAGTATTAAAAATAAAGGAAAAATGCAGTATATTTTATAAAGCTCAGAGGATCTGACGTAATTTGCGCCTATATGACCACCTTCTGTTATTGTATGCTTTAATTTTCTTAATTTCTGGTCACTCCTGTTATTTCAGGCGATAATTCTGTCATTATGTAATTGTCTAAAAAAAGTCTATACTGTTGTATCCTCTGTATTATCTGACTCAATAAACATTCTCTTGAAAAAAAGAATTGTGTAGGGGCCACTATTATGATAATCTTTGAAATGTTTAACTAATGAACATCTGCCTCAATGTTCTTAATATGTTCAAGGCATCTGGTTTTCAGGGTTTGTTTGGTTCTCCCTATGTACCTAAACGGAGTATCACATTTACATTCTAACATGTAAACCACAAACTCAGACTTACTATTAAGTCTTCCCTTTATTTTATGATTTTTTCCTTTTATGTCTATGCCTATGTTTTTATTGTATTCTTTCAAAATGTGAGTGTGCTCGCAACAAACACAGTTTTTCCTGTAGCATTTTAAAAACCCAGCAATAGCTGTAGAATGCACCAAACCATGTTTAGTATCTCTTTTCTCCTGTTTAATTTTACTTGGAGCTATAACATTTTTTTTTTATATTCTTTCTAAAGATTACATCTGGTTTCTTCCCTATTACATCCTTGAGAAGGGGATTTTTTATAAGTGTCTCCCAATGTTTGTTCAAAATGCTTTTTACATTGGAGTACCCTCCTTTAAAAGTAGTGACAACACTTTTTCCCTACTTGCTGGAATTAGATCCAGATTTTTTTATTTGCTCTAAATTGGTCACATTCTTCTTTGCTTTACCTAGAGTTAGATTATCCCTATCCAAATTTCTTGCCCTATTGTATGCTCTTTCAACTGTCTTCTCAGGGAAATGCTTTGCCTTGAAACGTCCCTTCAGAGTATTAGCCTCTTCAAAATCTTGGGACAGAGTACAATCGCGTCTTAACCGCTGAAATTGGCCATACGGAATGTTCTCAATCCATCCAGGATCACTCCTAGCATCTAAATAGCCATTAGTATCAGTTTCTTTGCAGAAGACCTTTGTACATATACCTTCATCTACATGAAAGAGTACCACATCCAAGAAATTAATTTACCTCTCATTAATATTTTCAGTAAACTTAAGATTAAAAATATTGGAGTTTAGATTCCTTGTGAATTCTGACCAGCTGGAGTGGTCTCCATCCCAGATGATCAGGATGTCATCTATATATTGTTTCCAAAAAAAACAAATTGTTTGTCCCTGTAACTGTTAACATTATCAGTGTATATCAAACTGTCTATCCTATCTCTATTTAATAACTTAAGAGATACTCCCTCTCTGTCTGGGAACCTTTTAGAGGCACACATTACTGTCATTCCCAAACAAGGAAAACCAGCCACACGCCCTGAGAACTTTAGGCCCATCTCACTCATCAACATGGATATGAAAATCCTTGCTAAGGTTCTGTCTAACAGATTAAATAAGTATCTTCCTAGTTTAATATCTTGCGATCAAGTCGGCTTCATCCCAGGCCGGGAGGCTAGGGATAACGTAATTAAAACTATCCACCTAATAAACTATGCTAAAGCGTCAGGAGTACCCATGGTTCTCTTCTCGTCCGACGCGGAGAAGGCCTTTGACCGGGTTCGTTGGTCTTTTCTGCGTCGGGCTATGATTGAGATGGGGATCCCGGGGCCCTTTCTGAACATGACCCTAGCTTTATATTCTAACCCAAACGCGAAAGTCAGGGTTAACAACACTCTCTCAGAGCCTTTCTTTATCAAAAATGGAACCCGTCAGGGTTGTCCCCTATCTCCCCTTCTCTTCGCCATTTCCATCAAAATTCTAGCCCAAAAAATTCGAAATAACAAAAATATTAAAGGTATAAAGATAGGGCATACAGAGCACAAACAGGCGCTGTATGCGGATGATATCCTCTTCTCCCTGACAGCTGCAGAGAACTCCATCCCTGAACTGTTGTCAGAGCTGAACGCCTATGGTTCATTGTCTAACTTTAAACTCAACCTATCTAAATCTGAAATCTTAAACATTAATACCTCCCCCAAGGTTGTACAAGATATCACAGATAAGTATAAAGTTCCCCTTGCTCATAGCAAACTGAAATACCTGGGGATCCAACTTTCCTCCAACACCCAAGAGCTATTTAAATACAATTATAGCACCCTAAAAAACGACGTTTCACGTGATCTCTCTTCCTGGAGAAACAAACCCCTGTCCTGGTTAGGCAGGATAGGGGTGATAAAAATGAACATCCTCCCCCGTGTCTTATATGTGATGCAGGCCCTTCCTATACCACTTCATAATTACTATATCACCCAACTCCAAAAGATTATAGAGCAGTTCATTTGGGCGGGAACTAGACCTAGGGTTCCAAGGAAAACCCAATATCTACCTAGAGACAATGGGGGGCTGGGAGTCCCGAACCTGTTGAGCTACAAACAGTCAATCATACTCAGGCACGTGGTGGAGTGGGCACACAACACCGATAATAAGATATGGGTCCAGCTGGATAGGGACATTTTTAAATTGAATAATGTGGCAACTATGGCTTGGACACCCCATCCGCAGAGACCCAGACAAATACAGCAATATCTAATTTCTGCACATGTTCTGTCTGAATGGGACAAGCTCTTATCCACCAATACACACATCTCCTCTAGACTTGGCCCGCTCTCCCCGCTTTTAGAGAATGTTGACCTCCCCTTCCACACACTGAAAAGCAGGTTGCCGACTCCATATCCCCTCAGAACGGGCTCCATGCAGTTAATTTCGGAGGCAGGCAAACTGAAGTCACAAAGATCCCTTGCGGAGACTCACGGGGGCATATTTTCCTCCTGGCTCCACTATAACCAATTAGTTCACTTTGTCTCACACCACAAGAATAGGCATAGCTTTGGTAGAGAACCTACATATTTTGAAAAACTTTGTATACAACTTCACTCTCCCAGTCATTTAATCTCCAAACTATACAAAATTATGGTTATACCCACTACTGCCTCCCTCCCCTCATATGTTGTGTCCTGGCAGCGAGAGCTAAATCTCGACCTGACCGCCGAGACATGGTTGAGGGCCTTTAGATATATTAGGCGCTCCTCAGTATCAGCCAAAACACAAGAAATACACCTAAAACTTCTGTCCCGCTGGTACCTGACACCAGCGAGACTATGCAAAATGTTCCCCAGAACACCTAACACTTGTTGGCGTGGCTGTGGGGAGGTGGGCTCTCTCCTCCACATCTGGTGGGGCTGCCCTCATCTGACAACATATTGGGCAGCAGTATTTCATGCAATGTCTGAAATATTGGGTACAGTAATCCCATTGACACCGGAAATCTTGTTATTTTGTTCTCTGCCCCGACTAGATGGCCAGGGTAAACAAGCGCTGCTGCTCCTGATGTTGACAGCTGCTAAGAAAATTATACCTAAATACTGGAAATCGCACACGGTTCCCACAGAACAAGAGTGGCGGCAGCAGGTGCATGAGTTGTTGTTGCTTGAGAGGTACCATTACCTAAAAACTCATAAACTTGACCAGCATGAGCTCTTGCTGGCATATTGGAATGGAACCATATAGGGTTGACTTGCCTGCTTCCCCTCCTGCCTAACTTTCTGCCTGACCCCCCCTTCGCCCTAGTATGTGTTCCTTGCCGTCCCCCCCCCCCCTTTTTTTTTTTTCTTCCTCCCTCCTTCTCTGATTTCCCCTTCTCCCCTTCCTTTTCTATTTTTCTTACTTCTCTCTACCAGAACCTTTCGGTCTGGTCACTTTCCTGCTTTAACTTATATCATTATGTGTTCATAATAGTATTAAAAATAAAGGAAAAATTCAGTATATTTTATAAAGCTCAGAGGATCTGACGTAATTTGCCCCTATATGACCACCTTCTGTTATTGTATGCTTTAATTTTCTTAATTTCTGGTCACTCCTGTTATTTCAGGCGATAATTCTGTCATTATGTAATTGTCTAAAAAAAGTCTATATTGTTGTATCCTCTATTATCTGACTCAATAAACATTCTCTTGAGAAAAAAAAAAAAATTGTGTAGGGGCCACTATTATGATAATCTTTGAAATGTTTAACTAATGAACATCTGCCTCAATGTTCTTAATATGTTCAAGGCATCTGGTTTTCAGGGTTTGTTTGGGTCTCCCTATGTACCTAAACGGAGTATCACATTTACATTCTAACATGTAAACCACAAACTCAGACTTACTATTAAGTCTTCCCTTTATTTTACGATTTTTTCCTTTTATGTCTATGCCTGTTTTTATTGTATTCTTTCAAAATGTGAGTGTGCTCGCAACACACACAGTTTTTCCTGTAGCATTTTAAAAACCCAGCAATAGCTGTAGAATGCACCAAACCATGTTTAGTATCTCTTTTCTCCTGTTTAATTTTACTTGGAGCTATAACATTTTTTTTTTATATTCTTTCTAAAGATTACATCTGGTTTCTTCCCTATTACATCCTTGAGAAGGGGATTTTTTATAAGTGTCTCCCAATGTTTGTTCAAAATGCTTTTTACATTGGAGTACCCTCCTTTAAAAGTAGTGACAACACTTTTTCCCTACTTGCTGGAATTAGATCCAGATTTTTTTATTTGCTCTAAATTGGTCACATTCTTCTTTGCTTTACCTAGAGTTAGATTATCCCTATCCAAATTTCTTGCCCTATTGTATGCTCTTTCAACTGTCTTCTCAGGGAAATGCTTTGCCTTGAAACGTCCCTTCAGAGTATTAGCCTCTTCAAAATCTTGGGACAGAGTACAATCGCGTCTTAACCGCTGAAATTGGCCATACGGAATGTTCTCAATCCATCCAGGATCACCCCTAGCATCTAAATAGCCATTAGTATCAGTTTCTTTGCAGAAGACCTTTGTACATATACCTTCATCTACATGAAAGAGTACCACATCCAAGAAATTAATTTACCTCTCATTAATATTTTCAGTAAACTTAAGATTAAAAATATTGGAGTTTAGATTCCTTGTGAATTCTGACCAGCTGGAGTGGTCTCCATCCCAGATGATCAGGATGTCATCTATATATTGTTTCCAAAAAAAACAAATTGTCCCTGTAACTGTTAACATTATCAGTGTATATCAAACTGTCTTCAAAATGACCCATGTACAAATTTGCAAAATTCGGAGCAAATTTAGTCCCCATAGTGGTACCACTTGTTTGCAAATAAAATCCGTCTTGAAACAGAAAATAGTTTTTCTCCAAAACAAATTTAATAGATTCAAGGATAAAAGAATTTTGTACATCATAAAACTGTTCATACTTGGGTTTCCTCCCCCCCTCTCCCCCCCCCCCGGACGTTATGGCACGTTTTCCGCATGTCCCTTATTATGGCACTGGTGCATCTGTAGTTACCAAAAGTGTGCTTACGATATTGTACGTGTTCCGTTGACCGGTGGCTCTTTAGGCATGGGATGGCCTGCTCAGCTATCAGGGGGAAACGGCTGTCCCTGAGGCTTCAGGGGGTCAACCTTCGGGGTCGTCTTCTGCTCCGGCGAGAGTATGCTGTGCCTTTCGTTATAGACTGGCGCGCCTTCGTGTCCTTTTGAGGCACGTTCTGGCGTTGTTGGAGGATCCCATCCTTAACGGATACAGGAATTCTTAGTCTTCTACTCGAACGGCTTGCAGAATTAGCTATATGAGGATGAAGTAATCTTCTTATAGTCTTGTTTATTGAGTATCCTTTCTCTGAGCTAGAAGAACATGATCCCGGTCCTGCGGGTGTGTCCTTCTCGGCGATAACCTAAGGGTTGCCTTAGCTTTTATTTTATCCGGTTTGGATGATTTTTTATTTAAGCTCATGTTTATGTATTTCCTTCGGGAGTTTTTTCTGGAATCGATACTCACGATTTTTGATCGCAAAGTTTACTTCTACGGAAGTTTGTTTGATGTGAGGACGTTAGTCCTATGTTTCAAAAAGGAAAAAAATAAATAAATAATAAATTGCTGTCTATTCCCCATTCCTGGGGATGACTGACTGTGGCCTTGACAGAATCCACCCTGAGTTTCAGGCTGTTCCTGATTGGGTTCGGACCCTTCAGTTTTGTGGCCTATTTCAGACACATGGCGCCTGTTCTGGCTGGCTGGTCCAGTTGAGGCGCAGAGTGTTCACATTATTATTATTTCTTATTCAGCTAAGAATTCTGTGGGTCCTTGAGGCGTGGGAGATTGGTTCAGTCCTTGTTAACCCCTCTAGCTGGTCGACTGGGACTCAGTGAAGTTCCGTTTTGACACACTCTGTTTTCCGTTATTTCGTCGTGTTTCCTTCCCTGCGTGGGTTGGGAAGTGGAAGACTCTGTCCTCCTTGCCGCCGGCCCTGACGGTCTAGCCTTTCAGGGGCTCCTTGGTATTGTCTTTTTTGAACTTGTTCCTTTTGAGGTTCTCTTCCCTTGGGTCGAGATTTCTGGGCCTTATCCGTTTCTCCTTAGCGGTTTTAACCACTTTATGGGGAGGGACGTGTGGTTTTTCCTTATACAGGAATTTATTGTTTCCCTATCAGGGACATTAGGCTATGTTGTCTCCTTCTCCGAGTTTCGCTTGGGGTTTTTGTTCTACCGGGGTTTGGGATGCTCTGCATTCTTTTTCATTGGGTGTGGTCCTCCGGTTGCGTACTCTGAGGAGATATGGAGACTTGCCTTTGTTCTACTTGCTCTTCGAGTGACACTGCTTCTCGAGGTTCTCCCTTGGTCTCTAGAAGTCTTGGCACGCCTCTGTCGTGCCCCAGCTCCTTTTTGGAGTGTTTGGACTTTTGTAGGGGGTGTTCTCTTCCTTTTGGGTTGAGATTGGTGAGTGAATCTTGTTCCCGTTCTCCGGGCTAGTCCAGTCATTCCCCCGATGAGGTCTGATTTTTCAGATGGGGTATTCGTGTTCTCTGGGGTGTTGTTTGTTTTAAACAATTCTGGGGCTTGGGCCTATAGTTTTGTTTGGGATCTTTCTGGAAGTTCGGAAGCTTATGATCCTGTGGCTGGTCAGTTTTTCCCAGGGAACATAGGCTATGGCCTAAGGAATGTCTAGTTAAGCCTGCTAGCAGCTTGGCTAGGTTCTGGGCACTCTCAGATGCGCTACTTATGGCTTGCCTCGTCCTTAGAACAATGTATATTCCCCTTCGTGGGGAGTTCTCTTTGTGTTCTTCGGGACATCTGGATGTTTTTCATTCGGCTTTTGTTTTCATCAGTCTTGGCTCATGCCTTGTGAGCATGTGCACTGTTCTTATATTTGCCTTTCCCTTGGGGGGGTTGTTTGTTCCTTCTTATGAAGGGGGGGTTTCCTCTCTCTGGAGGGTTGTTGTCCTGTCTTGTGTGCAGGAGGTTGGAACAGGTATTTTTTATCCTGTAAGGGTGAGCAGTTTGCCTTTCTGACTTGTGCTGTTCTTTCTCTGGAGATTGGAGTCTTCATGTTGAGACTGTCTGTTATGATGGGTTCTCATAGGAATCTTCTGCATTTGCGATGTTCATCTCCTATGGGTTATCTTTGGCTGTACCTATTTGAGGGAGCTCTTGGGTTAGCACCCGAGTTCTGTGGGGGTGATGAGTTCACCCCATTCCGTCCTTCCCTAGGGGTTGGTGTTTGGGGTCCTTTCTATTCCCCTTTACTTCAGACCTGCTTGTCGCTTGGGTAGTCCAGTATGGAGCAGGATCTGAGATATGTGATCGTCCTCGGGCCTTTTAAGGTTCGGCGAGCCTTCTTGAGGTTTTGTGCTTTCTCTATGTTCAAGATATTTGAGAAGGACTGATGGCTTCTGGATAGACTGATGTGCCCACTGTTTAGTGGATATTTAGCAGTCTGGCAGTTAGGATTTGATATCTCTTTTCAGCTGCTCTTACTTGCTGGCAAGTATTCATTTTAAGTCATCCTGGTATGACTGTAGCGTGTGGGTTGACTAGGGTGTTCACTTATCTGGGCTTGCTACACGTGTTCGATCTGTGAATATTTCTATATCCTGAGTTATCTGTGACTTGAGGACTCAGTTGTCTTTTAAGATGCGGTTGCATTGTATTTAGGAGAAGTTTTCTTCTCGGTTCCTGTTCCCGGTCTTAACCTTCTGGTTTCTGTGTATTCCGGGGTCTGACCTGCTGTTTTGGTCTAGTGGTGAGCTTAGCGGCTTTACTACCTGAAGGCTGACAGTTTGCATATCCACTGTGGGTGCTGTGGTTTCTCATTGCCTGACTATTTCTCAAGACCGTTTCGGGTCTCTGTGAGCTTAGCTGCTTGGTTCTCGGGGTTCTTTTTTTCATTGGAACCGGTTGCACTTTATTTCAGGTCCCTTCCGGGACCCTTGATTTTCTCTTTCACATTTTCTCCTTTTTTGGGGAGTTTTTGGTGCTTGATCCCTTTCTCTAGTGAGGGGTGGGACGCTGGGGACCCACTGCTGGGCGGCAGTGTCTCCTGGAGGCAGGTTGGCTCAGTCGAGTCCTTTCTGCAGTCTCTAGCAAGGTCTTATGGATTATCTGCGGGTCAGTGTCCTTGGGGTCTTTTCCTTTTTCTAAACTTTATCGGCTTCATACGAAGCGGGGTTTTTTGGGTAGGGTTTGTAGGCCTGGTTTTGCATTTAGTGTCCTCTATAGCTTGGGTATTTTACCAAAAGTAATGAATGCAGCTGTGGACTCTCTCCATTTATGAAGAAAAACTTAAATTATGCTTACCTGATAATTTTCTTTTCTTCAGATGGAAAGAGTCCACAGGTCCCTGCCTGTGTTTTTCTATGTGGCATCTGTTATTTTTATTCTTCTGGCACCTTTTCACTCTGATATTTCTTCTACTGTTCCTTGTTCCTCAGCAGAATGACTGGGGGATGTGGGAAGTGGGAGAGGTATTTAAGCCTTTGGCTAGGTTGTCTTTGCCTCCTCCTGGTGGCCAGGTTCTGAATTCCCAAAAGTAATGAATGCAGCTGTGGACTCTTTTTTTCCCATCTGAAGAAAAGAAAATTATCAGGTAAGCATAATTCAACTTTTTATATATATATATATATATGTGTGTGTATGTATATATAATGTGTGTGTATATGTATATATGTATATATATATGTGTGTATATATATATATATATATATATATATATATATATATATATATATATATATATATATATATATAATATATAATAGAGAAGTAAAGAAAAGCACTCACTGGATTTTCATCAAAAAGTGACAAAAAACTTTTAATGCAGTTTGTGACGTTTCGGGACAACAACAGTCCCTTCCTCTGACAAATTAACACTGAACAAAAGCAGCCTTTGTTTTGTTTTTTGATTTTTGTTTTTTAAGATTCCTTAGGAGTCCCTATGAGAATCTATGCCTCTGTGAGAGTCCACGATAATCCACATTTACATCGATGAGAGTCCATGAGTCCATTACCAGTGACCTTTTCTTGATCCATTTTTTTGATCCATTTTTTGATCCATTTTTATAATTCTTAATTTTTTGGTTTGTGTCTGGATTATGTTTTGAGTCCACACATACATATTTTTATTATTATTATTATTTTTTTATTATTATTTTTCCATTTTTATTTGTATTTTTTCATTTTTGCAGTTTCAAATTTTCCCATTCCGTTTCATTTTTATTATTTTTTAATTATTTTTGCTTTTTGAGCTTTTCCACCTTTGGGAATAAGAATCCAAGTAAATAGTTTGACACTATACAGTCTTTTGTTAACTAACATAGCCCTGGGGCAATGAAAAGAATATTACGATATTATCACCCTGTCCAAATATCTTGTTATTTTTTAAGATTTTGCTTGGATAATAGCTCCTTTGATATTATTTTTTCAACATGAAGCATTATTTTTTCAATATGAAGTATCTGTTCATTGTCAGTTCTCCATGCGCCAATTTTTGTTTTTAATTGTATCATTTTAATTGTATCGTTTGTGTGGTGTATCACTCTAAGGAGTGCTTACACTATTCCTGTTGGATCCTTCTGCTGCCTGGTCATGCCCTGCATGATATAGTTCCCCTTTTTGTCCTGCATGATATAGTCCCCCTTTTTCTTTGGAGTGTAGCTAGTTTCCCGAGTTTGAGGCAGAGACACGTTGTGATATACATTTTTATGCATGTTCTTTATGCATTGTTATGCATGTTTATGCATTCTTATGTGATAGTTTTAATTTTAGTTTCACTTTTATTTTTCATTTAGACACATGCCCAATATTTAAATTATTTATATTTCCTTTTTTATTTTTTGGTAATCTACCTACACACGGTGATTGTATAATTCACATAATATAGATGTAAATTCACGTAATGATCTGAGCAATAGGCTCATTTATGTATGCACAAATATTTAAATAACACGCCCATTTGGGCTGGACACATAGCTATTGGCCAAGACTGTCTCACTTATATTTTGCAACTTACTCATAGATGGCGATTTGAAAGCAAATACATAAATACTGTCAATGAGTTGCTCTATAGGTAAAACTACGTTATATTGTTTAGTCACATGCACTTGAGGGTACGGTATTCATTTACACTCCGGTAATCTATATATGGCGATCCCACTATATACAACATGAATGTAAATATATATAAATATTTGAGCAATAGGCTTTTACATTAACGTATTTTGTCACATGTTGTTTTTATTTTGGTAATGAAGAATAATATGCCAGCATATTAAATACTGAGGCATGTACGCCTCTATACATACGCCCATTTTTGACATGGCACTTTGCCATTGGATAATTCTTTGTTGACAATTTTCATAGCTTTTTTATAGGGCGATCTGCTACATATTATTGATAAAGGCGCATGTAACAAATAATTTAGTAAGATATGCGCTATTTTGTGTTGAGATTTGTGTCAGATTTGAGGGCTATAGATGTGCCGTTGATCGCGTCCCTAGCAACAAGGGGCGGATCAGTAACTGAATGACGTATTGGAGCCTATTGCAATCCAAGTTTGTAATCCAATGTTTGATTGGTTATATAATAATTGACGATTTTATGAACTATTTCATCTATTTAGTCGATTGATATCCGCATAGGAGGTTGATTACAGATAGGGGGCATGACTACCAGCATTGGGGTCCAAAGAGGATTTGTTTTTAAAACATTTGATCGAGTATGTTATAACAGTCACATGCACAATTTGTATTATGATTTTGAGGGGAGTGTGTTTGGGAGCCTATTTAAGGCTGCTTTTGTTCAGTGTTAATTTGTCAGAGGAAGGGACTGTTGTTGTCCCGAAACGTCACAAACTGCATTAAAAGTTTTTTGTCACTTTTTGATGACAATCCAGTGAGTGCTTTTCTTTGCTTCTCTATTATTTACCGCACAGCACCCTGGTAGTTGTCGAACGTTGGTGAGAGTGCACAAACACCAATTTTTTGCCTATAATAAATATATATATATATATATATATATATATATATATATATTATGTATGTATATATGTGTGTGTATATACAGGGAGTGCAGAATTATTAGGCAAGTTGTATTTTTGAGGATTAATTTTATTATTGAACAACAACCATGTTCTCAATGAACCCAAAAATTCATTAATATCAAAGCTGAATAGTTTTGGAAGTAGTTTTTAGTTTGTTTTTAGTTATAGCTATTTTAGGGGGATATCTGTGTGTGCAGGTGACTATTACTGTGCATAATTATTAGGCAACTTAACAAAAAACAAATATATACCCATTTCAATTATTTATTTTTACCAGTGAAACCAATATAACATCTCAACATTCACAAATATACATTTCTGACATTCAAAAACAAAACAAAAACACATCAGTGACCAATATAGCCACCTTTCTTTGCAAGGACACTCAAAAGCCTGCCATCCATGGATTCTGTCAGTGTTTTGATCTGTTCACCATCAACATTGCGTGCAGCAGCAACCACAGCCT
>NC_069505.1:107184322-107364322 GCF_027579735.1 Bombina bombina | reverse complement strand
GCAGTGGTACAGGAAGAAGTCTGCATCCTTCAAGAAAAACATGATTTTCATGCAGGACAATGCTCCATCACACGCGTCCAAGTACTCCACAGCGTGGCTGGCAAGAAAGGGTATAAAAGAAGAAAATCTAATGACATGGCCTCCTTGTTCACCTGATCTGAACCCCATTGAGAACCTGTGGTCCATCATCAAATGTGAGATTTACAAGGAGGGTAAACAGTACACCTCTCTGAACCGTGTCTGGGAGGCTGTGGTTGCTGCTGCACGCAATGTTGATGGTGAACAGATCAAAACACTGACAGAATCCATGGATGGCAGGCTTTTGAGTGTCCTTGCAAATAAAGGTGGCTATATTGGTCACTGATTTGTTTTTGTTTTGTTTTTGAATGTCAGAAATGTATATTTGTGAATGTTGAGATGTTATATTGGTTTCACTGGTAAAAATAAATAATTGAAATGGGTATATATTTGTTTTTTGTTAAGTTGCCTAATAATTATGCACAGTAATAGTCACCTGCACACACAGATATCCCCCTAAAATAGCTATAACTAAAAACAAGCTAAAAACTACTTCCAAAACTATTCAGCTTTGATATTAATGAGTTTTTTGGGTTCATTGAGAACATGGTTGTTGTTCAATAATAAAATTAATCCTCAAAAATACAACTTGCCTAATAATTCTGCACTCCCTGTGTGTGTGTGTGTATATATATATATGTGTGTGTGTATATATATATATATATATATATATATATATATTTCTCTTGTTAAGTGTAGTCAGTCCACGGGTCATCCATTACTTATGGAATAAATCTCTTCCTAACAGGAAGCTGCAAGAGGATCACCCAAGCAGAGCTGCTATATAGCTCCTCCCCTCACATGTCATATTCAGTCATTCTCTTGCAGCCTAACTAAAGATAGGTCGCTGTGAGAGGTCTGTGGTGTTTTTTAACTTAGTTTATTTCTTCAATCAAAAGTTTATTTTAAATGGCACCGGAGTGTGCTGTTTTTTCTCAGGCAGCATTAGAAGAAGAATCTGCCTGCGTTTTCTATGATCTTAGCAGACGTAACTAAGATCCACTGGCTGTTCTCATCTGAGGAGTGAGGTAACTTCAGAAAAGGGGAATAGCATGCAGGGCCCCCCTGCAAACGAGGTATGTGCAGTAAATTATTTTTCTGAGGAATGGAATTGACTGAGAAAATACTGCTGATACCAATGTAAAGTAAGTTCAGCCTTAAATGCAGTGATAGCGACTGGTATTAGGCTGATGAGTGTGTGTACACTGAATGTATTTTTCTAAGGAATGGAATTGACTCTGAAAATACTGTTAATACTGAAATAATGTATGAGCCTTAACTGCAGTAAAAGCGACTGGTAGCAGGCTTATTAATAACACTTCATAACTTTTAAAATGTATTTTCAAAACGTTTAATGGCATGTTAATCGTTTTTTGTGAGGTACTTGGTGATAAAACTTATTGGGGCATGATTTTTACCACATGGCCATCTTTGTTTTCTGCATAGAAACAGTTATCTGAGCTTCCCCACTGTTGTAATATGAGTGGGAGGGGCCTATTTTAGCGCTTTTTTGCACAGTAAAAAATTCAGTCACAATCTGTCTACTTCATCCTCCATGATCCAGATCGTCTCTGGAGAGCTCAGGGGTCTTCAAATTTCATTTTGAGGGAGGTAATCAGTCACAGCAGACCTGTGACAGTGTGTTTTGACTGTGTTAAAAACATTAATTATTAAATTGTTATCCGTTTTTGGGTATTAAGGGGTTAATCATCCATTTGCTGGTGGGTGCAATCCTTTGCTAACTTAATACATTTACTGTGAAAAATTGGTTGCTATAACTATTTTGGTTCATTGTTATTTCAACTGTGACAGCTTTTTGTGCTTCTTAAAGGCACAGTAACGTTTTTTATATTGCTTGTAAATTTATTTAGAAAAGTATTTCCAAGCTTGCTAGTCTCATTGCTAGTCTGTTTAAACATGTCTGACTCAGATGAATCTCTTTGTTCACTATGTTTAAAGGCCAATGTGGAGCCCAATAGAAATTTGTGTACTAATTGCATTGATGTTACTTTAAATAAAAGTCAATCTTTACATGTAAAGAAATTATCACCAGACAACGAGGGGGAAGTTATGCCAACTAACTCTCCTCACGTGTCAGTACCTTCGCCTCCCGCTCAGGAGGTGCGTGATTTTGTGGCGCCAAGTACATCAGGGAGGCCCTTACAAATCACTTTGCAAGACATGGCTACTGTTATGACAGAAGTATTATCTAAATTGCCAGAATTAAGTGGCAAGCGCGATAGCTCTTGGTTAAGGACAGAGCGCGCGGATGAGGTGAGAGCCATGTCAGATACTGCGTCACAGTTTGCAGAACATGAAGACAGAGAGCTTCATTATGTGGGTGACGGATCTGATCCAGGGAGACTGGATTCAGAGATTTCTAATTTTAAATTTAAGCTTGAGAACCTCCGCATATTGCTAGGGGAGGTATTAGCGGCTCTGAATGATTGTAACACGGTTGCAATTCCAGAAAAATTATGTAGGTTGGATAGATACTATACGGTACCGGTGTGTACTGACGTGTTTCCTATACCTAAAAGGCTTACAGAGATTATTAGCAAGGAGTGGGATAGACCTGGTGTGCCTTTTTCCCCTCCTCCCATATTTTAGGAAAATGTTTCCTATAGACGCCACCACACGAGACTTATGGCAGATGGTCCCTAAGGTGGAGGGAGCAGTTTCTACTTTAGCTAAGCGTACCACTATCCCGGTGGAGGATAGTTGTGCTTTCTTTCATGTAATTAGCAAGAGTCCATGAGCTAGTGACGTATGGGATATACATTCCTACCAGGAGGGGCAAAGTTTCCCAAACCTTAAAATGCCTATAAATACACCCCTCACCACACCCACAAATCAGTTTTACAAACTTTGCCTCCTATGGAGGTGGTGAAGTAAGTTTGTGCTAGATTCTACGTTGATATGCGCTCCGCAGCAGGTTGGAGCCCGGTTTTCCTCTCAGCGTGCAGTGAATGTCAGAGGGATGTGAAGAGAGTATTGCCTATTTGAATGCAATGATCTCCTTCTACGGGGTCTATTTCATAGGTTCTCTGTTATCGGTCGTAGAGATTCATCTCTTACCTCCCTTTTCAGATCGACGATATACTCTTATATATCTATACCATTACCTCTGCTGATTTTCGTTTCAGTACTGGTTTGGCTTTCTACAACATGTAGATGAGTGTCCTGGGGTAACTAAGTAAGCTTATTTTCTGTGACACTCTAAGCTATGGTTAGGCACTTTTTTATAAAGTTCTAAATATATGTATTCAAACATTTATTTGCCTTGACTCAGGATGTTCAACATTCCTTATTTTCAGACAGTCAGTTTCATATTTGGGATAATGCATTTGAATCAATCATTTTTTCTTACCTTAAAAAAATTTGACTTTTTCCCTGTGGGCTGTTAGGCTCGCGGGGGCTGAAAATGCTTCATTTTATTGCGTCATTCTTGGCGCGGACTTTTTCGGCGCAAAATTTTTTTTTTCTGTTTCCGGCGTCATACGTGTCGCCGGAAGTTGCGTCATTTTTTGACTTTTTTTGCGTCAAAAGTGTCGGCGTTCCGGATGTGGCGTCATTTTTGGCGCCAAAAGCATTTAGGCGCCAAATAATGTGGGTGCCTTATTTGGCGCTAAAAAATATGGGCGTCATTTTTGTCTCCACATTATTTAAGTCTCATTATTTATTGCTTCTGGTTGCTAGAAGCTTGTTCACTGGCATTTTTTTCCCATTCCTGAAACTGTCATTTAAGGAATTTGATAAATTTTGCTTTATATGTTGTTTTTTTCTATTACATATTGCAAGATGTTCCACGTTGCAACTGAGTCAGAAGATACTTCAGGAAAATCGCTGCCCGGTGCTGGAGCTACCAAGCTAAGTGTATCTGCTATAAACTTTTGGTATCTGTTTCTCCAGCTGTTGTTTGTATTGCATGTCATGACAAACTTATTAATGCAGATAAAATTTCCTTTAGTACGGTTACATTACCTGTTGCTGTTCCGTCAACATCTAATTTTCAGAGTGTTCCTGATAACATAAGAGATTTTATTTTTAAATCCATTAAGAAGGCTATGTCTCTTATTTCTCCTTCTAGTATACATAAAAGTCTTTTAAAACTTCTCTTTTTTCAGATGAATTTTTAAATGAACATCATCATTCTGATACTGATAATGGTTCTTCTGGT
Source organism: Bombina bombina (assembly GCF_027579735.1). Classification (NCBI taxonomy): domain Eukaryota; kingdom Metazoa; phylum Chordata; class Amphibia; order Anura; family Bombinatoridae; genus Bombina; species Bombina bombina. The sequence continues at coordinate 107,360,064 of NC_069505.1, read as the reverse complement.
TCAGAGGTTTCTGTCTCAGAGGTTGATGCTGATAAATCTTTGTATTTGTTCAAGATGGAATTTATTCGTTCTTTACTTAAAGAAGTATTAATTGCATTAGAAATAGAGGATTCTGGTCCTCTTGATACTAAATCTAAACGTTTAAATAAGGTTTTTAAATCTCCTGTAGTTATTCCAGAAGTGTTTTCTCTCCCTGATGCTATTTCTGAAGTAATTTCCAGGGAATGGAATAATTTGGGTAATTCATTTACTCCTTCTAAAACGTTTTAAGCAATTATATCCTGTGCCATCTGACAGATTAGAGTTTTTTGGGACAAGATCCCTAAGGTTAATGGGGCTGTCTCTACTCCTGCTATATTTTTAGCGGATGTTGCTGCAGCTTCAACTTTTTGGTTAGAAGCTTTAGCGCAACAAGTAACAGATCATAATTTTATAGCATTATTATTATTCTATAACATGCTAATAATTTTATTTGTGATACCATCTTTTGATATCATTAGAGTTGATGTCAGGTATATGTCTCTAGCTATTTTAGCTAGAAGAGCTTTATGGCTTAAAACTTGGAATGCTGATATGTCTTCTAAGTCAACTTTGCTTTCCCTTTCTTTCCAGGGTAATAAATTATTCGGTTCTCAGTTGGATTCTATTATCTCAACTGTTACTGGAGGGAAGGGAACTTTTTTACCAAAGGATAAAAAATCTAAGGTAAATTTAGGTCTAATAATCGTTTTCGTTCCTTTCCTCACAACAAGGAACAAAAGCCTGATCCTTCATCCTCAGGAGCGGTATCAGTTTGGAAACCATTTCCAGTTTGGAATATATCCAAGCCTTATAGAAACCTAAAGTACCCATGAAGGTGCGGCCCTCATTCCAGCTCAGCTGGTATGGGGCAGATTACGTTTTCTTCAAAGAAATTTGGATCAATTCCGTTCACAATTTCTGGTTTCAGAACATTGTTTCAGAAAGGTACACAATTGGCTTCAAGTTAAGGCCTCCTGCAAAGAGATTTTTTTCTTTCCCGTGTCCCAGTAAACCCAGCAAAGGCTCAGCATTTCTGAAATGTGTTTCAGATCTAGAGTTGGCTGGAGTAATTATGCCAGTTCCAGTTCTGGAACAGGGGCTGGGGTTTTATTCTATCTCTTCATTGTACCAAAGAAGGTCAATTCCTTCAGACCAGTTCCGGATCTATCAATATTGAATCGTTATGTAAGGATACCAACATTCAAGATGGTAATTGTAGGACTATCCTGCCTTTTGTTTAGCAAGGGCATTATATGTCTACAATAGATTTACAGGATGCATATCTGCATATTCCGATTCATCCAGATCACTTTTAGTTTCTGAGATTCTCTTTTTAGACAAGCATTACCAGTTTTGTGGCTCTACCGTTTGGCCTAGCATCAGCTCCAAGAATTTTTTCAAACGTTCTCGGTGCCCTTCTGTCTGTAATCAGAGAACAGGGTTTTGGTATTTCCTTATTTGGACGATATCTTGGTACTTGCTCAGTCTTCACATTTTCGCAGAATCTCATACGAATCGACTTGTGTTGTTTCTTCAAGATCATGGTTGGAGGATCAATTTACCAAAAAGTTCATTGATTCCTCAGACAAGGGTAACCTTTTTAGGTTTCCAGATAGATTCAGTGTCTATGACTCTGTCCTTGTCAGACAAGAGAAGTTTAACATTGATATCAGCTTGTCAAAACCTTCAGTCACAATCATTCCCTTTGGTAGCCTTATGCATGGAAATTTTAGGTCTTAGGACTGCCGCATCGGATGCGATCTCCTTTGCTCGTTTTCACATGCGACCTCTTCAGCTCTGTATGCTGAACCAATGGTGCAGGGATTGCACAAAGATATCTCAATTAATATCTTTAAACCGATTATACGACACTCTCTGACGTGGTGGACAGATCACCATCGTTTAGTTCAGGGGGCTTCTTTGTTCTTCCGACCTGGACTATAATCTCAACAGATGCAAGTCTTACAGGTTGGGGAGCTGTGTGGGGGTCTCTGACGGCACAAGGGGTTTGGGAATCTCAGGAGGTGAGATTACCGATCAATATTTTGGAACTCCGTGCAATTTTCAGAGCTCTTCAGTCTTGGCCTCTTCTGAAGAGAGAGTTGTTCATTTGTTTTCAGATAGACAATGTCACAGCTGTGGCATACATCAATCATCAAGGAGGGACTCACAGTCCTCTGGCTATGAAAGAAGTATCTCAAATTTTGGTTTGGGCGGAATCCAGCTCCTGTCTAATCTCTACGGTTCATATCCCAGGTATAGACAATTGGGAAGCGGATTATCTCAGTCGCCAAACGTTGCATCCGGGCGAATGGTCTCTTCACCCAGAGGTATTTCTTCAGATTGTTCAAATGTGGGAACTCCCAGAAATAGATCTGATGGCTTCTCATCTAAACAAGAAACTTCCCTGGTATCTGTCCAGATCCCGGGATCCTCGGGCGGAGGCAGTGGATGCATTATCACTTCCTTGGAAGTATCATCCTGCCTATATCTTTCCGCCTCTAGTTCTTCTTCCAAGAGTATTCTCCAAGATTCTAAAGGAATGCTCGTTTGTCCTGCTGCTCCAGCATGGCCTCACAGGTTTTGGTATGCGGATCTTGTCCGGATGGCCTCTTGCCAGCTGTGGACTCTTCCGTTAAGACCAGACTTTCTGTCGCAAGGTCCTTTCTTCCATCAGGATCTCAAATCCTTAAATTTTAAGGTATGGAGTTTGAACGCTTGATTCTTGGTCAAAGAGGTTTCTCTGACTCTGTGATTGATACTATGTGTCAGGCTCGTAAATCTGTATCTAGAGAGATATATTATAGAGTCTGGAAGACTTATATTTCTTGGTGTCTTTCTCATCATTTTTCTTGGCATTCTTTTTGAATACCGAGAATTTTACAGTTTCTTCAGGATGGTTTAGATAAAGGTTTGTCCGCAAGTTCCTTGAATGGACAAATCTCTGCTCTTTCTGTTCTTTTTCACAGAAAGATTGCTAATCTTCCTGATATTCATTGTTTTGTACAAGCTTTGGTTCGTATAAAACCTGTCATTAAGTCAATTTCTCCTCCTTGGAGTTTGAATTTGGTTCTGGGGGCTCTTCAAGCTCCTCCTTTTGAACCCATGTATTCTTTGGTCATTAAATTACTTTCTTGGAAAGTTTTGTTTCTTTTGGCCATCTCTTCCGCCAGAAGAGTCTCTGAATTATCTGCTCTTTCTTGTGAGTCTCCTTTTCTGATTTTTCATCAGGATAAGGCGGTGCTGCAAACTTCTTTTGAATTTTTTACCTAAGGTTGTGAATTCTAACAACATTAGTAGAGAAATTGTGGTTCCTTCATTATGTCCTAATCCTATGAATTCTAAGGAGAAATCATTGCATTCTTTGGATGCTGTTAGAGCTTTGTATTATTATGTTGAAACTACTAAGTCTTTCCGAAAGACTTCTAGTCTATTTGTCATCTTTTCCGGTTCTAGAAAAGGCCAGAAAGCTTCTGCCATTTCTTTGGCATCTTGGTTGAAATCTTTATTTCATCATGCCTATGTTGAGTCGGGTAAAACTCCGCCTCGAAGGATTACAGCTCATTCTACTAGGTCAGTTTCTACTTCCTGGGCGTTTAGGAATGAAGCTTCGGTTGATCAGATTTGCAAAGCAGCAACTTGGTCCTCTTTGCATACTTTTACTAAATTCTACCATTTTTGATGTGTTTTCTTCTTCTGAAGCAGTTTTTGGTAGAAAAGTACTTCAGGCAGTGGTTTCAGTTTGAATCTTCTGCTTATGTTTTCATTAAACTTTATTTTGGGTGTGGATTATTTTCAGCAGGAATTGGCTGTCTTTATTTTATCCCTCCCTCTCTAGTGACTCTTGCGTGGAAAGATCCACATCTTGGGTAGTCATTATCCCATACGTCACTAGCTCATGGACTCTTGCTAATTACATGAAAGAAAACATAATTTATGTAAGAACTTACCTGATAAATTCATTTCTTTCATATTAGCAAGAGTCCATGAGGCCCACCCTTTTTTGTGGTGGTTATGATTTTTTTGTATAAAGCACAATTATTCCAATTCCTTATTTTTTATGCTTTCGCACTTTTTTCTTATCACCCCACTTCTTGGCTATTCGTTAAACTGATTTGTGGGTGTGGTGAGGGGTGTATTTATAGGCATTTTAAGGTTTGGGAAACTTTGCCCCTCCTGGTAGGAATGTATATCCCATACGTCACTAGCTCATGGACTCTTGCTAATATGAAAGAAATGAATTTATCAGGTAAGTTCTTACATAAATTATGTTTTTTCAGATCCAATGGATAAGAAATTAGAGGGTTACCTTAAGAAAATGTTTGTTCAACAAGGTTTTATCTTGCAGCCCCTTGCATGCATTGCGCCTGTCACTGCTGCGGCGGCATTCTGGTTTGAGTCTCTGGAAGAGGCCATTCGCACAGCTCCATTGGATGAAATTATGAACAAGCTTAAAGCACTTAAGCTAGCTAACGCATTTGTTTCTGATGCCGTCGTACATTTAACCAAACTTACGGCTAAGAACTCCGGATTCGCCATCCAAGCGCGCAGAGCGCTATGGCTTAAATCCTGGTCAGCTGACGTGACTTCTAAATCTAAATTGCTTAATATTTCTTTCAAAGGGCAGACCTTATTCGGGCCCGGCTTGAAAGAAATTATAGCTGACATTACGGGAGGTAAGGGCCATGCTCTACCTCAGGACAGGGCCAAATCAAAGGCCAAACAGTCTAATTTTCGTGCCTTTCGTAACTTCAAGGCAGGAGCAGCATCAACTTCCTCCGCTCCAAAACAGGAAGGAGCTGTTGCTCGTTACAGACAGTGCTGGAAAGTTAACCAGTCCTGGAACAAGGGCAAGCAGGCCAAGAAACCTGCTGCTGCCCCTAAGACAGCATGAAGAGAGGGCCCCCTATCCGGAAACGGATCTAGTGGGGGGCAGACTTTCTCTCTTCGCCCAGGCTTGGGCAAGAGATGTCCAGGATCTCTGGGCGTTGGAGATCATATCTCAGGGATATCTCCTGGACTTCAAAACTTCTCCTCCACGAGGGAGATTTCATCTTTTAAGGTTATCAGCAAACCAAATAAAGAAAGAGGCGTTTCTACGCTGTGTACAAGACCTCTTACTAATGGGGGTGATCCACCCAGTTCCGCGGACGGAACACGGGCAAGTATTCTATTCAAATCTATTTGTGGTTCCCAAGAAAGAGGGAACCTTCAGACCAATCTTGGACTTAAAAATCCTAAACAAATTCCTAAGAATTCCATCATTCAAAATGGAAACTATTTGAACCATCCTTCCCATGATCCAAGAGGGTCAGTACATGACCACAGTGGACTTAAAGGATGCCTACCTTCACATACCGATTCACAAGGATCATTATCGGTACCTAAGATTTGCTTTCCTAGACAGGCATTACCAGTTTGTAGCTCTTCCCTTCGGATTAGCTACGGCTCCAAGAATCTTTACAAAAGTTCTGGGCTCACTTCTGGCGGTACTAAGACCGCGAGGCATATCGGTTACTCCGTACCTAGACGACATTCTGATACAAGCGTCAAGTTTTCAAACTGCCAAGTCTCATACAGAGATAGTTCTGGCATTTCTGAGGTCGCATGGGTGGAAGGTGAACATGGAAAAGAGTTCTCTATTACCACTTACAAGGGTTCCCTTTCTAGGGACTCTTATAGATTCTGTAGAGATGAAAATTTACCTGACGGAGGCCAGGTTATCAAAACTTCTAAATGCTTGCCGTGTCCTTCATTCCATTCCACACCCGTCAGTAGCTCAGTGCATGGAAGTAATCGGCTTACTGGTAGCGGCAATGGACATAGTACCATTTGCGCGCCTGCATCTCAGACCGCTGCAATTGTGCATGCTAAGTCAGTGGAATGGGGATTACTCAGATTTGTCCCCCCTGCTAAATCTGGATCAAGAGACCAGAGATTCTCTTCTATGGTGGCTTTCTCGGCCACATCTGTCAAAGGGGATGACCTTTCGCAGGCCAGATTGGACGATTGTAACAACAGACGTCAGCCTTCTAGGCTGGGGCGCTGTCTGGAACTCCCTGAAGGCTCAGGGACTATGGACTCAGGAGGAGAAACTCCTCCCAATAAATATTCTGGAATTAACAGCAATATTCAATGCTCTCCTAGCTTGGCCTCAGTTAGCAACTCTGAGGTTCATCAGATTTCAGTCGGACAACATCACGACTGTGGCTTACATCAACCATCAAGGGGGAACCAGAAGTTCCCTAGCGATGTTGGAAGTCTCAAAGATAATTCGCTGGGCAGAGTCTCACTCTTGCCACCTGTCAGCGATTTACATCCCAGGCGTGGAGAACTGGGAGGCGGATTTTCTAAGTCGCCAGACTTTTCATCCGGGGGAGTGGGAACTTGATCCGGAGGTCTTTGCTCAACTGATTCATCGTTGGGGCAAACCAGATCTGGATCTCATGGCGTCTCGCCAGAACGCCAAGCTTCCTTGTTACGGATCCAGGTCCAGGGACCCGGGAGCGGTGCTGATAGATGCTCTGACAGCCCCTTGGGTCTTCAACATGGCTTATGTGTTTCCACCATTTCCGATGCTTCCTCGTTTGATTGCCAAGATCAAACAGGAGAGAGCTTCTGTGATTCTGATAGCGCCTGCGTGGCCACGCAGGACCTGGTATGCAGACCTAGTGGACATGTCGTCCTGCCCACCGTGGTCTCTGCCTCTGAGACAGAACCTTCTAATTCAGGGTCCTTTCAACCATCCAAATCTAATTTCTCTGAGGCTGACTGCATGGAGATTGAACGCTTGATTCTATCAAAGCGTGGCTTCTCGGAGTCGGTTATTGATACCTTAATACAGGCTAGGAAGCCTGTTACCAGAAGAATTTACCATAAGATATGGCGTAAATATTTATATTGGTGCGATTCCAAGAGTTACTCATGGAGTAAGGTTAGGATTCCTAGGATATTGTCTTTTCTACAAGAGGGTTTAGAAAAGGGCTTATCTGCTAGTTCGTTAAAGGGACAGATTTCTGCTCTGTCTATTCTTCTACACAAATGTCTGGCAGAAGTTCCAGACGTTCAGGCTTTTTGTCAGGCTTTAGCTAGGATTAAGCCTGTGTTTAAGACTGTTGCTCCGCCGTGGAGCTTAAACTTAGTTCTTAACGTTCTTCAAGGCGTTCCATTTGAACCCCTTCATTCCATTGATATCAAGCTGTTATCCTGGAAGGTTTTGTTTTTGATGGCTATTTCCTCGGCTCGAAGAGTCTGAGTTATCTGCCTTACATTGTGATTCTCCTTATCTGATTTTTCATTCAGACAAGGTAGTTCTGCGTACTAAACCTGGGTTCTTACCTAAGGTAGTTACTAACAGGAATATCAATCAAGAGATTGTTGTTCCATCACTGTGTCCTAACCCTTCTTCAAAGAAGGAACGACTTTTGCATAATCTGGACGTAGTCCGTGCCCTGAAGTTCTATTTGCAGGCAACTAAAGATTTTCGTCAAACTTCTTCCCTGTTTGTCGTTTACTCTGGACAGAGAAGAGGTCAAAAGGCTTCGGCTACCTCTCTCTCTTTTTGGCTTCGTAGCATAATACGTTTAGCCTATGAGACTGCTGGACAGCAGCCTCCTGAAAGGATTACAGCTCATTCTACTAGAGCTGTGGCTTCCACCTGGGCCTTTAAAAATGAGGCCTCTGTTGAACAGATTTGCAAGGCTGCAACTTGGTCTTCACTTCACACTTTTTCAAAATTTTACAAATTTGACACTTTTGCTTCTTCGGAGGCTATTTTTGGGAGAAAGGTGCTTCAGGCAGTGGTTCCTTCTGTTTAAGGTTCCTGCCTTGTCCCTCCCTTCATCCGTGTACTTTAGCTTTGGTATTGGTATTCCATAAGTAATGGATGACCCGTGGACTGACTACACTTAACAAGAGAAAACATAATTTATGCTTACCTGATAAATTTATTTCTCTTGTAGTGTAGTCAGTCCAAGGCCCGCCCTGTCTTTAAGGCAGATCTAAATTTTAATTAAACTCCAGTCACCACTGCACCCTATGGTTTCTCCTGAATATGACATGTGAGGGGAGGAGCTATATAGCAGCTCTGCTTGGGTGATCCTCTTGCAGCTTCCTGTTAGGAAGAGATATATTCCATAAGTAATGGATGACCCGTGGACTGACTACACTACAAGAGAAATAAATTTATCAGGTAAGCATAAATTATGTTATATATATATATATATATATATATATATATATATATATATATATATGTGTGTGTGTGTGTATATATACACACAGAGAAAACCCAGCACTCGCTTACAAGCTCTAAGCTAAGATTTAAAAGCAAAAATGGAAAGGTTAGTTACCGCATCTGACCAAATGGGACAAGCCCAGGTACCTCATCAAGGTCCTTTCCAATACCTGGGACCCTAAAACAGCCACACAATGCAAGCTTTCAAATCCAAACAAACTGGGAACAAGGGAAGGGTGCACAGGCATATGTAATCACCCTAGACATATACAAAACACGGAAGGGAACTGCACTCTCATACTGGACCGGGTACACATCCTATGACCCTGCAACATGCTCAGCCTTTAAAATTTTGTTTTTAAATCTTAGCTGAGAGCTTGTAAGTGAGTGCTGGGTTTTCTCTGTGTGTAGTATTAATTTGTTTTGTAATTTTCCCTATTTTTGTCTGAGGAAGGGGTGAATGCCCCGAAACGTCACTACTGAATAAAGTGTGTTCTGCTTAAATCCAGGGAGTGCATATTATTGGGATATATATATATATATACGTGTGTATGTAAGAACAAAAAAACAAAATATAAACTTGCTTAAATCACAATATAAGAAATAATAAAATACAAAAACAAATGGGATGGTGCACAAAAAAGGATGAAAGTCCCAGGTTATCATGGTAGGATATGAATGCACTGTTAGTCTGATAAGGAACAAGGCTCCACCCCTTTTGTGACGTCACTACTCCTAGTTCCTTACCGGACTAACAGAGCAATCTTTGGACTTTGTGATACACACAGTCTTTAGCTTGTTGTAGTCTATTATTGGGACAGTCTCATTATATGCCTTGTGACTTGTTTTTAATAAGTGTTATACTTTTTTAACCACTTCTGATTCATCCTTTGGAGCTGGAACATCCTTCTTTGCCTTGCCTCCTATTAGGAGCTTCCTGTGCCTATATATCTAGAGCTTGATTTTGAAGCTCTAGATAATGTGAGTACCTTTCTAGGTTCTGCTGTAAATTTCACATAACCAGAGAACTTCACTATATGTGTTTCTTTTTTCCCTGAGGTTCACCTGCTGAGCATTACTACCGTGATTACTTGGGACTTTTATCCTTTTCTGTACACCATCACATTTGTTTTAGTGTGTATGTATGTATGTGTGTATGTGTGTATATATATATATATATATATATATATATATATATATATATATATACACACACACACACATATACACAGTTGTATACAAAAGTTTAGGCATCCCTGACAATTTCCATGATTTTCATTTATAAATAATTGGGTTTTGGATCATCAATTTCATTTTGATCTATCAAATAACTGAAGGACACCGTAGTATTTCAGTAGTGAAATGAGGTTTATTGGATTAACAGAAAATGTGCAATATGCATCAAAACAAAATTAGACAGGTGCATACATTTGGGCATCCCAACAGAAATATTGCATCAATATTTAGTAGAGCCTCCTTTAGCAGAAATAACAGCCTCTAAGCGCTTCCTATATATAGCCTGTAATGAGTGTCTGGATTCTGGATGAAGGCATTTTGGACCATTCCTCCTTGTAAAACCTCTCCAGTTCAGTTAGGTTTGATGGTTGCCGAGCATGGACAGCCTGCTTCAAACCACCCCACAGATTTTCAATGATATTCAGGTCTGGGGACTGGGATGGCCATTCCAGAACATTGTACTTGTTCCTCTGCATAAATGCCACAGTAGATTTTGAGCAGTGTTTTGGGTTGTTATCTTGTTATATTCAGCTCCGGCGTAACTTCAACTTTGTGACTGATTCCTCAAGATTATTCTCAAGTATCTGCTGATATTGAGTGGAATTCATGCGACCCTCAACTTTAACAAGATTCCCAGTACCGGCACTGGCCACACAGCCCCACAGCCCCACAGCATGATGGAACATCCACCAAATTTTACTGTGGCTAGCAAGTGTTGGTCTTGGAACGCTGTGTTCTTTTGCCACCATGCATAACGCCCCTTGACCAAATAACTCAATCTTTGTTCTTCCAAAATGAAGCTGGCTTGTCCAAATGTGCGTTTGCATACCTCAAGCGAGACTGTTTGTGGCATGTTTGCAGAAAAGGCTTCTTCCACATCACCCTTCTATATGCTGAATTGTTGGTCGATGCACAGTGACACCCTCTGCAGCAAGATGATGTTGTAGGTCTTTGGAGGTGGTCTGTGGGCTGTTTTTGACTGTTCTCACCATCCTTTGCCTCTCCGATATTTTGCAAGAACTGTGCCTGTCATTTGAGAGTTGTTTTGAGGCCCCCATGTTGCCACTCTTCAGAGGAGAGTCAAAGAGAACAACAACTTGCAATTGGCTACCTTAAATACCTTTTCTCATGATTGGATGCACCTGTCTATGAAGTTCAAGGCTTAATGGGCTCACAAAACCAATTGTGTGTTCCAATTAATCAGTGCTAGGTAGTTACAGGTATTCAAATCTACAAAATGACAAGGGTGCCCAAATGTATGCACCTCTCTAATTTCATTTTGATGCATATTGCACATTTTCTGTTAATCCAATAAACCTCATTTCACAACTGAAATATTACTGTGTCCTTCAGTTATTTGATAGATCAAAATGAAATTGCTGGTCCAAACACCCAATTATTTATAAATGTTAATCATGGAAATTGTCAGGGGTGCCTAAACTTTTGCATACAACTGTATATACTTTTATTTATTTATATATATGTGTGTGTTAGTATAGTATATTATTATTATTTACATATTAAATGTGTGCATGGGAGTACTTTTATGATTATGATCATATTTATTGTTTAAGGAAATAAAATTGCAAGTTTGGTATGTGTAGATATACAGTTTTGGGAATGTATTGTTATTGGTTTTATTTAGAACTTTTAACAAAGCTCTCATTGAAATCAGTACCTTTATATTTTAACATCTAATATAACCTTAACATCTAAACATATGTAATTTGATGAATTGAGACTGTTTTTAATTTCACGCATTTTAGCCCTTGTTATTATTAATGGGGAATTTCTCTTCCTACCTATGAGCATTGATGCATATATTTAGAGTGTAGGGGGGCGGCACCCACCTCTGAAGAAGCGACCAATATAGTCGTGAAACGCGTCAGGATCCGCCCCCCAACATAGCTTACTGTTCTATCTAGGCAGCATAACCGATCAGCTGTTGTTGCTGTTCAGCTTCTGCAATTTAAGCTGACCGGCTCGTACCATATTTTTCTTAGCATGAGTGTTCCTGCATGAGCAACATGTGACCGGGAGTGGTCAAGTTTATTCCCGTTTCCTGACTTAGTGTCTGCGGAGAGGAGCGTCTTCTATACCTGCCTGGGTCATAGGAGATGGTGAGTGCCCCAGCCATTGGGGGTATAAGGTGCCAGTTGTTTTTCTCTTTTGATAATAACTTAGACAAGTTATGGAGGATTCTGATATGTTAGAGGAGTATCCCTCCAAGACAGAATTTGATACCTGTGTATATTGTGAGGAGGTCCGGTCAACAAGCCCTCTCAATTATGTTTCGTATGCCACTATAAGGTGTTCTCATCGACCACTGTTGGTTTGTCGGAGTCCGCTGAGCCATCCACCTCTGAGGATTCTGAATCCAGTGAGGTGCATTCCCTATTCTTCTGTTCCTACATACGCAGTTTTCCCGAGTTCCGCTCCCTCTTCGCCTGTGAGGGGGTTGTTTCCACCAGAGGTTACTATGCAGTTCCGCATAGCTATCTCTACAGCCTTAGTGATGCTACCTCTTCCTGCTGCATGCAAGTGAAGGGCCAATCCAGGTTCCCCCGACCAAGGGCCGTCATGTAAAATGACGATTGTGTCTGATCATTCCTCTGGGGATGCGGTTTCCTCTGAGGCTTCAGAGGTAGAACCTTCAGGGTCTGAGTCTACGAACTTGAATTCTCCGACTGCGGAGAGCATAGCGTTTAGCTTTAGATTGGCACACCTGCGTTTACTACTGAGAGAGGTTTTGACAATGTTAGAGGCTCCCAGTACTGATCCGTCAGTTGAATCTCAGTCCTCTAAATCGGATAACGATCTTGAATATAACGAGTGGAGAGGATTAGGTTCCTATTCCTTATCGTCTCTATTTACATTTTGTTTTTTCTTCTCTTATTATAATCCCAGTTCTGAGCTCTAGAGGGGATTGTGTGTGTGTGTGACAGGCTGGACCTGGTTTTGTTTACACTCCCTGTTTTTCAGTTAAATGTTTGGGCGTTGCCTATTTTTCCTTTGCATGCTATTCCGTTTTAGGATAGTTTTTGGGTTTTAGAGCTCTAGGTTGTTATAAAAACTCGTATAAGACGTTCCGTCACATGGGATTTTGAGACTATCGACTAAATTGGTCGAATTTGTTGTAGACTTCCGGTGGAAGCATTTAGATCTTTGTTGGGGGTGATGGTCCCCCGATAATTGCGAGACAATTTTTTAAATCACTGCGCTTATATTCTTTATTTTATTTATCTCAATTTTTCTAGTATTGCTGGAATTTGAGAATTTCTGTTAGCCCTTTAATTTTTTCACAGATGTGTTGTATCCTTGATGACAGACAGGACCTGTTTTGGGTGCTAGTTAAGTCTGTTCTTTTCCCTTTACACAAAAGGGAGTCCTTCTAGCTTCTGCTCCAGACACTTTGAGTTCTTCTATACTAGAGTACAGGCTGGACCTGGATTAAGTTTACACTTTATCTTGGATGGGAGGAATCTAATGGATCTAGAAGCCCTAGAGACTGAGCTAGATTTTTTCTTTTGTGGCGGTTTTCTCTTCTCTTGAATTTGTCTTGGGAAGTTTCGGGTGACTTTGGGAGTCATGGTCCCGGTATTTATCGTACTTTGGGAATAATTTCTTTCCACTGTTGGGGTATGGTTCAATAAGGAGGGGGGATTTCCGTCCTAATTGGTTTCTCTGACTGTTAAGCAGAGCTTACAGGGCTCCTGTTGTCTAAGACTGTAAGATCTCTTTTCTTTTGTTCAGGTAGAAGGATGTCTTTCTATTTCATCCTTTTGAGCGAATCGGGTTCTTAGGAACTGTTTTCTTACAGCGCACCTCGTTCTAATCCTTGGTTTCTCTTTGGGGGATCTGGCGGTTTAGATGGCAGCACCCTGCTCCAGATTTTGCAGTAGCTCCTGGGTCTTAGCGTCTGGTTTCTTACCATCGGCTGTTACTAGACTTTTAGGAATTTTCTCTTGTCTTTTTGATCCTCAGAGTTGCTAGACTTGAGTTTCTGGTCAAATCACCAGGGTGTTTGTCTTCGGTCAGGAAGTTTTTCCTGAGATCTTGAGATATACCCTCTAGTGTTTTAGCGTACTTATAGGGACTCGATGGGGGATTCCATCCTCAACGTTCCGTTTCAGGTCTTTCTGCCTAAAGTAGCTATTCAGGGACGGTTTTGTCTTTGTCTCTTCGCTGCCTGTGAGGAGCGAGCGTCCTATGAGAGTTTGTGGATCTGTAGTTTTCCTTCCTCTTTGTCCTATGGTTCTTCAGCTGAGTATTCGGCCTTGAGGCTCTGGTCTTCTGGGTTTGTACCAGTTGGGACTTTTCGGTGGGTAGCTCCTTTAGTTAGGAAGGGGAGAGTTTCTACTGTGTAGTCGGGAGGAGCTCGTGTTTGATGGTGAGAGGAGGCCCACTACGGCTCTTTGTCAACAGTCCTCTAATACGAAGGCTTTTCAGGAACGGATGTTCCCGACTATCTTTTCCTCCCGAGGAGCGGTATCTGATTGGAGAAGCCGATCAGGAGTTCTTACCTAGCCCTGGTTTCCTCTTACGCTCTCAGGTAGATACGGCGTAGTGGTTTTGATCTTCCGCCTCTGAATCGGAAGGTTGTGGCTTTGAACCCAGGTCAACTTCTGTGTTTTTTCTGCCAGATGGTGCGTCTGGAGTCTGGAAGGTTATTCTGGAGCCTTCAGTCTGTGCTGTTGGACTTTATTACTCGTTGTTGGAATTGATCTGATCCTAGCAAAGCTAGCGACTTGTGAGATTGATTGTTCTTTTTATGTCCGCGAGTTAGATTGATTGTTCTTTTTATGTCCGCGAGTTAGTATCGCGGTTTAAGGGTCTCACCTCCGTGTGTATTGTTACTGGGCATCATAGACTCCTATTTCTATGAGCCGATGTGAGAAATTCTTTGGGCCTAGAAGAGGGAGAACATTCTGGAAGGGCTATGTTGTTTTTGTGGCGCATAATTGGTCCCTCGTCATCTATCATAGATGCTGAGGATCACCCTTGTAGGGAGGAGCTGGTGTGTTCTGGCTCTCTATTGGACTTTGGGAGTCTGTCTTTATTTTCCCCAGGATGAGCAGGGGAAGGGCCTTCCTAACGAGCGCTGGCTAGAGCAGTCCTTTTGGGACAGATAGCTCTCTTATCCTGATGAGTACCTTCATCGCATAGTATGCGGTAGGTGTGGGTGGAATCCGGTGGCAGTCCTTGCTCCTTGATTGCAAGCAATTTTTGAATCCCTGATTGTTCTTCTGTTCCAGAGGATCATTGCACTATCTGGCGTGTTGTTCTTTTTGCTGGGGCGCTGACTACTGTCAGGCCGGTACCTTTCTTGCTTCTTGAAGCTTAGTCTCTTTTTTGAGGTGGCACGGATTATTTTTTCTAGCCATGCAGAAAGGTTCTTTGAATTCCTTTTTGAGCGATTTATTACGTCTGTAGATGTTTTTCTACATGCCATTGCCCCTTTGTTGTGATCTTAAGACTTACTCCTTAGAGGAGTTTCCTTTTTAATAAGGTTGTTAACAAGTTTGTTAGAGTTTTCTCCCTAGGATTGTTATTTTAATTGTTATTCTCTTTTCTAAATGGAAAAAGGTTTTTCCCTTAGGGATTCTTGCCTTGATGGTCTTGGGACTCGGAGACTTGGTTGCCTTCTTTATTGTTAATGGAGTGTTTGGTTTTTTTCTCACTTGACCTGGGAGTCATTGGGTTTCTAGCCTCCTCAGAGGTTATAGCTCAGTTAAAGATCAGTGACGTCTTCCTGGTTTTCGGGCATGAGATCTTTATGGTTCTGATTGTTGGGCGGCTATCTGGTCCTCCAAACATTTTTCTTTATAACTTCAGTTGCAGCAGCATCGCGGGAATGGGTTGGTTGTAGGCTGTGGTGCCCTCAGACTTGGGCCGCCTTCCTTTTTGCCCTCCCGTTAGCATTCAGTGTCCTCTGTAGCTTGGGTATTAGTTTCCCACAAGTAATTAATACAGCTGTGTACTCTCCCTGTATTTAGAAGGAAAGCATAAATTATGACTAACCAGATAATTTCCTTTCCTTCGATACAGGGAGAGTCCACAGCTCCCGCCCGTGTTCTCCGATGGGCAGCCCTAAATTTATTTTGTTTTCTTCTGGCACCTTTTTTACTCTATTTCTTCTACTGTTCCTTGTTCCCTCGGCAGAATGACTGGAGGATGAGGGAAGTGGGGGAGGTATTTAAACCTTTGGCTTGAGTGTCTTTGCCTCCTCCTGGTGGCCAGGTTCTGTATTTCCACAAGTAATGAATGCAGCTGTGGACTCTCCCTGTATCAAAGGAAAGGAAATGATCTGGTAAGTCATAATTTGTTATATATGCGCGTGTGTATGTATGTATGTGTGTGTATATATGTGTATATATGTATGTATGTATGTGTATCCTTTCCCCTCCCCCAAAGATAAATTTGTCATCTGCAGTTATTAAATCTTCTTCTCTCCCTGCCATCTTTGTAACTCTTACTATGGTATATTGCACCTGTGTTCTAGCCCTGCAGAATGTTTGGGCTTTATAAATAAATGATAATGTAATAATAATGACATGCCGGACAGCTGTCCCTCTTATTATTGGCTATATACAAAGGCTGACAAATTTGTATCATTTATATTGTGACATATTTAACTCTAAATATTGCATATATAGATGTGTTTGCATACTCTGTACCCCTGCATGGTGACAGACCTCTAACGGCAAAGACAATAATGCCCTGAATAGATCTTGCTATTCTTCTATAAAGATTGACTATAGGACAATCAGGTCTTATCATACCTAAAGGCACTTTAAAGGGATAGTCTAGTCAAAATTAAACTTTCGTGATTCAGATAGAACATGCAATTTTAAGCAACTTTCTAATTTACTCCTATTATCAATTTTTCTTCATTCTCTTGGTATCTTTATTCGAATATAAGCTTAGGAGCCGTCCCAGTTTTGGTTCAGCACCTGGGTTGCTCTTGTTGATTGGTGGCTACATTTAGACACAAATCAGAAAGCGCTACCCAGGTTCTGAACCAAAAACGGGCCGGCTCCTATGGTTACATTCTTACTTGTTCAAATAAAGATAGCTAGAGAACAAAATAAAATTGATAATAATAGTAAATTAGAAAGTTGCTTAAAATCGCCTGCTCTATCTGAATCATTAAAGTTTAATTTTGACTAGACTATTCCTTGATCTATTTATAAAAAATAAAAAAAATCATAAATTTTGCTTCATTTCTTCACAAAGCATTGCAGGTGTGGTATGCAAACTTCAGTTTTTGTTAGGTATTCCTACAGTCTATACTGCCGCATCAATAATGTCTTGCGTTTTTTTTATTTATATTCTGGCATTTAACTTTTTCTTCAATATCTCGCTGCAAGAATTGACTGACGTGAAATGAGATGAAAGATGTCATTTAAATGTTACCGGTCTTAATTTTATTCTCTTAGTCTATGTTCCATAGACACATTTGTCATAGCGGTTTTATAGCCTGATCATTTTTTGCAGCTATTTAATCATGTGTAGGTAGCTTTGAAGAGCTGTTTAACCCTTTGATTGGCTGCTTTGTCTTGAATAATTTAAGTTGAAAAGCTCTTTCAATAGTAGAATATTTAGAAGCCCAAAGGATAATGCATTCATAAGTTTTAAAACGTTTAGGTTCTTTGATTAATACATGTCTTGCATATATATCTGCCTCTGTTATCTAGGATGTAAACTAAACTCTATTCTGGAGCATTGTGGATGTGGATTTAAAAAAAAAAAAAAAAAAAAAAGATATCTTGTGCTCAATAGCGGAACATTCAGTCCTTGTTTCATATAAGGGGTAATGTATGTATTTCTCACTTATATAAAGCACTGTTTTTTTTTCCTGAGGGGAAAAAACATCCGTTAGATAATGTTTCTGTCCATGTATGTCCTAAGGCAGAGATTCATAGTTAAGCCAGGTCAAGGTGTTTTGCAGCTAAACTTTTAACAGAAAAATTAAGCTTTGTTATGTTTGCGCTGCTTCCCCCCCCCCCCCCCCCTGTAGTAGATTCTTATAATGTAATTAAGGATTTTTGTTGTCTCGTTGGCTTATCCAGTACTTTTGACGTGGGGGGCTCTGACTCCTACAGGGATTTTTTTTTTTGGGGGGGGGGGGGCAATCCTGATTTTGTATTCTTTTTGGAATTAACTTTGTGGAAAACACTGCCCAAATGTATTGGTATGAGTATTCATAGTTCTCCTAGCTATGTGTCTAGGAAACCTATAATTAACTTATGTTGTGGCTTATAGAAAGTATGTACACAATGCCTTAGCTTCCTTTACTTCCTGAGATACAGAATGCTCATCAAACAGAGACTGTATGTCCTTCAGATTGTTTAAAGGGACAGTCTACAATGTAATTTTTATTGTTTTAAAAGGTAGATAATCCCTTTATTACCCATTCCCCAGCTTTGAATAATTAAGTTATATTAATATACTTTTACCTCTGTGATTACCTTGTATCTAAGCCTACTAAGTAATTGCAGAGGTATAAAGTGTATTTCTATAACAGTGTTGGTTATGCAAAACTGGAGAATGGGTAATAAAGGGATTATCTTTCTTTTTAAACAAATACAATTCTGATGTTGACTGTCCCTTTAATATAACAATGTTGGTTGTGCAAAGCTGGGGAATAGGTAGTAAAGGCGTTATATATGTTTTTAAACAATGAGAGTTTTAGTGTAGACTGTCCCTTTTAAAGACAGATGAAACACTTTGAGGTTGTAATAATGATGTTTAATAACATAGCAAAGTAACTTTGCAGTATACTTTTATTTTTTATCTCCCCCTTTTTTTTCTAATGACACGGTGAGTCCACGGATCATCAGTAATTACTATTGGGAATATCACTCCTGACCAGCAGGAGGCAAAGAGCACAACAGCAAAGCTTTTAAGTATCACCTCCCTTCCCACAAACCCCAGTCATTCTCTTTGCCTGCGTTGCAAGGAGGTGGTAAAGTTTAGGTGTCTGAAAGAAATTTCTTCAATCAAGATTGTATTCTTTTAAAGCAGAGCAGGTTTGCTCTGATCTTTCCTGGGGTCTAGCCGTAGTCCACATCAGTCTCTTCAGTAGAGCAGTGGTGGCTTTTAAGCAATTGGGAATTTGTGGGGTATAATCCTCACATTGCCTCTCAAACAGTTGTTGCTGCCTAATCTTGAAAGCCTGAGTAAGATTATTCAGTCTTTCTTTCCACAGGTCCATGTGAGGGAGGATGCCCTCTCAAACCAAGTGAGCTGTCCTGTTCCCGGGCAGATCTAAATTCAGGTAAGTGCCAAATTAAATTTTCTTGGGTCAGGAAAATATGGCACTTCAACAGTTACATCTGTATGGGATGTTAAATACAAGTAATCCTATTAAGGGTTAATAGGATAATGGTAGGCTGATTGTGCAGGCACTGGGGACGAGAGGAAACATTTATTGAGAGGCTCAGTTATGTTTTTTTTTGGGGGGGGTTCCCTCCGGTTTTGTTCCGGGAATGGTGGATAGAATCAGTAGTGTTTTTTTTTACTTTGTTTAATACTCTCTGCGGCTCTTCATAGAGTTAATGGCGGCCAGGAAGTTACAGTTAAGGTACGCCCACATTTAAGGGAGGCAAGCTTCTTCTGAGGCGGCAAGATAGTTTTGCACGCCTTTCCAGATTCACTTCCTGTGAGTTCCGGAATGGAGAAGTAATTTTTTTTTTGCGGCTCCGCTATTTTTCAGAATAGTCTGAGGAGCGATCGCTTGGTAGCCTGTTTGAGCAGCTCTGGGTCAAGTCCGGATCGTTTACAACTCTTGATACCGGCAACCAGCAGGACAGGTAGGCACCTCAGCAAAGATTGCTGAGGTGAAGAGGCTGTCTGAGGTTTTCCAGTGAGCCGCTGCTCTGGGGTTGAAAAATAAAAACTAAAATGTTACATGCAACTGTTTTGATTCCAATGTGGAACCATCAATCCCTTTTTGTTCCTCATGTATTGAAAATACATTGCATTACAGGGATATACTTTTTGATTCTGAGCCATCATTAGCTAAGGCGGATGCTATTCAGGGGTCTCCTGTTAAAATATGCCGCAGCTTTCTCCTCAAGCGTCCCAAACCTTGTCGTCTACACATGCAGTGCCCTGCGTTTCCTCTCGCACGCCAGTTGGAGTTACCTTGCAAAACATTGCTACCCAAATATCCTCGGCAGTAACTGATGCACTGTCTGCTTTTCCCATTCTGCAGGGAAAGCGCAAGAGGAAATGTAAAGAATCAGTGAGTAAGGTTTCTGACACAGTCGTGGCTATTCCAAGTGCTTCCTCAGACAGTGTAATTCCTTCTTCTGATGCTGAAGTTGTATCCTCCAGGTTTAAGCTAGAACACCTCCGTTTGTTACCTAAAGGAGGTTTTGGCTACCTTGGACGACACCGACACGACTGTCGTAGTCAATCTTAAGAAGTCTAGTAAGCTGAACAAGTACTTTGATGTACCTTCTGCGGTGGAGGTTTTCCTTGCACCAGACCGGGCGACAGAGATTATTGTACGGGAATGGGAGAGACCTGGTATTCCTTTTTCTCCATCCCCAATTTTTAAGAAGATGTTTCCAATAGCTGACTTTATCAAGGAGTCTTGGCAAACGGTCCCCAAGTTGGAAGGGACAATATCCACTTTGGCTAAGAGAACCACTTTTCCCATAGAGGATAGCATTTCCTATAAGGATCTAATGGATAAGAAGTTGGAGGCATTGCTTAAAAAGATGTATGTTCGCTAGGGTTTACAATGGCAACCTATGGTGTGTATTGTTACTGTCACCAGCGCGGCAGCATACTGGTTTGATGCGTTGTCTGATTCTATTCAGATACTCCCCTTGAAGAGATCCAGGATAGGCTCAAGGCTCTTAAGTTGGGGGCAAAGATTTCTGGCTTCACTGTACTGGCCTGCAGAGCCTTATGGTTGAAGTCCTGGTCTGTGGATGTGTCATCTAAGTCTAAGCTTTTGACGATCCCCTACAAAGGTAAGAACTTGTTTGGGCCGGGCTTGGCCAAAATGATTTCAGATATTACGGGAGGTAAGGGACATTTCCTCCCTCAAAATAAGAGGAATAAACAGAAAGGAAGCCTTCCCCCCCTCCCCCTCTTCCAAGCAGGAACAATTCAAGTCTTCCTGGAAGTCCAATCAGTCTTGGAAGGGGAAGCAATCTAAGAAGCCTGTTAATGATTCAAAGTCAGCATGAAGGGTCTGCCACTGATCCGGGAATGGATCTTGTTGGGGATAGACTTTCTCTCTTCGCTCAAGCCTGGGTTTGGGATGTTTCGGATCCCTAGGTGGTGGACATTGTGTCCCAGGGATACAAACTACAGTTCAAGACCTTTCCTCCCAGGGGCAGGTTCATTCTCTCAAGATTATCTGTTGACCAGATAAAAAGAGAGGCGTTCTTACATTGTGTCCGGGATCTTTCCGACCGGGGAGTGATAGTTCCTGTTCCAATGCAGGAACAGGGTCTGGTATTCTACTCCAATCTGTTCGTGGTTCCCAAAAAAGAGGGAACTTTCAGACCAATTTTAGACCTTAAGAGTCTAAACAAGTTCCTAAGAGTTCCATTCTTCCCTTGGTTCAAGAGGGTCAATTCATGACAACCGTAGATTTAAAGGATGCGTACCTGCAAATTCCCATCCGCAGGGATCATCACAAGTTTCTGAGGTTCGAGTTTCTAGAAAAACACTTTTAGTTTGTGACTCTTCCATTCTTCCTCGCCACAGCTCCCAGAATTTTCTCAAAGGTCCTGGGAGCGCTGTTGGCGGTGCTCCGGTTCCGGGGCATTGCGGTGGCGGCTTATCTGGACGACATTCTCGTTCAGGCACCATCCTTTCAACAAGCAAACTCCCACACAGAGATCCTGTTATCTTTTCTGTGCTCTCACGGATGGAAAGTGAATTTGGGAAAGAGCTCCTTGATTCCAACTACAAAGGTAGTGTTCTTGGGAACCATAATAGATTCTCTATCAATGAAAATTTAGAGGTCAGAAGAACAAAGATCTTCTTCTCTTGTCTGGCCCTTCAGTCCTCTCTTTGACCGTTAGTGGTCCAATGTATGGAGGTAATTGGTCTGATGGTGGCTACCATGGACATCATTCTGTTTGCTCGATTCCATCTCAGACATCTGCAGTTATGCATGCTCAGACAATGGAAAGGGGATTATACGGATCTGTCTCCATGATTAGAACTGGATCAGGCGACAAGAGATTCTCTTTCATGGTGGTCAGGAACATTTCTCCCAGGGAACCTGCTTCCGCAGGCCTACCTGGGGGATTGTGAACATGGATGCCAGCCTTCTGGGATGGGGAGCAGTCTGGGGTTCGTTAAAGGCTCAGGGTCTATGGACTCGGGAGGAGTCAGTTCTCCCTATAAACATTCTAGAGTTGAGGGCAATCTTCAATGCTCTTCTGGTCTGGCCTCAGCTTCAGCCCGGTTTATCAGGTTCCAGTCTGACAACATAACGTCAGTGGCTTACATCAATCATCAGGGAGGTACTCGGAGTTCCTTGGCCATGACAGAGGTAGCCAAAATTATTCAGTGGGCAGAGACCCACAACTGCTGTCTATCTGCGATCCAGATTCCAGGAGTGGTCAATTGGGAAGCAGATTTTCTGAGCAGACAGACCTTTCACCCGGGGGAGTGGGAACTTCATCCGGAGGTATTTTCCAGCTTGGTCCTCAAATGGAGACAGCCGGAGCTAGATCTCATAGCATCTTGACAGAATGCCAAGCTCCCGAGGTACAGGTCGAGGTCAAGGGATCCTCAGGCTGTACTGATAGATGCAGTCCCTTGGAAGTTCAGTCTAGCATACCTATTTCCTCCGTTCGGGAGTGGCCTTGCAGGATCTGGTATGCAGATCTAGTGGAGATGTCATCTTTTCCACCTTGGAGACATCCACTGAGGAAGGACCTTCTACTTCATCGGCCCTTCCTTCATCCAAATCTCGTTTCTCTGAAGCTGACTGCTTGGAGATTAAACGCTTAATTTTATCTAAGCGTGGTTTTTCTCAGTCGGTCATTGAGACCATGATTCAGGCTCGTAAGCCTGTGACAAGAAAGATTTACTATAAGATATGGCGTAAATATCTGTATTGGTATGAATCCAGAGGCTACTCTTGGAGTAGAGTTAGGATTCCTAGGATTTTGTATTTTCTCCAAGAGGGTCTGGAGAAGGGGTTATCTGCAAGTACATTGAAGGATCAAATTTCTGCCTTATCTATATTGTTGCACAAACATCTGGCGGATGTGCCAGTCGTCCAATCCTTCTGTCAGGCCTTGGTTAGAATTCCGCCTGTGTTCAAGCATGTTACTCCTCCCTGGAGTCTTAACCTTGTTCTTAGGGTTCTTCAGCAGGCTCCGTTTGAGCCTATGTATTCCTTATATATTAAGATGTTATCTTGGAAAGTTTTGTTTCTAGTTGCAATTTCTTCTGCTCGAAGAGTTTCTGAACTCTCGGCGTTGCATTGTGAATCCCCTTACCTTATATTTCATTCCGATAAGCAGGGCCGGTGCTAGGATTTTTGGCCACACAGGCGAGGATACATTTTGCCGCCCCCCCCCCCCATTACATACCATTTTTTAGAGCATGACATTTTAAGCAACTTTCTAATTTTCAAACAGTTGTTGTGCTGTATAACAAATCAGACAATGCTAGTGCTGCATAGCAAATCAGACAGTGGTTGTGCTGCCAATTATATATATATATATATATATATACACACACACACACACATATATTGGATTTATAGCACTGGGGAAATAGATACATTTTACATTGAGAAAGTTAATGTCCCAACAAAAAAAGGAAAGTTATGGATTACTGTTGTGGGTTAAAATTCACACACACATACACACACTTACACACATACACATGCACACACGCATACACACACACATTTACACACACACTTAAACACACATATACACACACTTACACACATACACATTTACACACACTTACACACATCATTTACTTACTTGTAAAATTAAACAAATTGATAACATGTTATTAAATTAGATCATACTTTTCCTAGTTTCTAGTGCCCTGACTGATAGCAGAGGGAATGTCACACTAGTCATTTGCAAGGTCCTGAAAAGGCATCATTGTCCAGTTCAGGCTGTGTCAGTACTTCTTGGCCTGAATGGAATGCACTATTTCAAGTGTGCAACATTATGCTGCACTTGGGAAAGATGAAAGATAAGGCTGACTGTCTCCTCCAAGAACTCTATCATTTTAGATAATATCCTATTTCAAAGTAATTAGCTCAATGGGGCGTTACAAGGCACTTTGCTGCCAGCCAGTAACAATGCCTTACGGTTGGTTATTTAAGCTTTAAGAATTTAAGCAGACTGGTTCCCCATATTTCTGAAAAACAATAAGAGGTCCATAATACAATACAAAGAGCTGGCTTCTCCAACTGTTTTCTATTAACTGCAAAATACTGTAAAGCACATAGCAAGGTGCTCAGAAACTTGAGGTTAGAGAAACCAGACACCTTCCTATAGCAACAGTGTGGGAGAGGTCACAGGACTTTCGTTTTCTACAGAAGTTTTTTTTTAACCCTTAATGCAATGATCTACAAAAATGTGAGTTAAAATTACTTTACAGCATAATATAATCAAGATAAAAATGAAACACAGACTCTCAGAATTTTAGCAGTGAGCTGCCCAACAAAAATCTTGGCTGAGTCAGCCAGTGACCTTAGAAGAGGAGCCTGTGCAAAACAACACTGTCTCTATGACATTTAGGAAAGTCAATAAATCATTATAGACTAGTATGCCCCTCAGAGACCCCCACGCCATTCCTATCCTACCTCACTCCATTGGTCGGTCTCTCTATCTTGTCTGGGGGATGGACGGCAGCATTAGTCACACTCGTCTCACACATGGCTCAGCTCTAGATGGTGCTGTGTGTGTGAGTGAGCCAGGTGTCACGTGGAGTCAGGCGATCCCACTCCCGCACAATTTTCTCCCTCGCTCTCAGAGTGAGACATTCTTCCTAGATAGTATACAGCACAGCTGCTGTGCAATTGAGCTCCGCCTCCTCCATGCTCTGGCTGACATCACACCACACGCACGCCGCGCATGGCATGCCCACATCCACATTCCCATCGGCAGCCTGTATAATAATAACTATGAGCAATAGCCACTGCCAGGCCAGCCCAGCGGGACAGGAAGAGTATACTGTATACTAGACTAAGTATTGCATTGCAGGCGCAGGGAGAGTCAGCGGGTGCCGCGATTGTCAAAAACAACAAAAAAAAATGAATAAATAATAAATTTAAATCCTTACAGTCGGCACCGCTCTTAGCGCCCTCCAGTTAGTGCGCCCTAAGGCAGATGCCTATGTTGCCTTATAGCAAACGCCGGCCCTGCCGATAAGGTGGTTCTGCGTACTAAGTTAGGTTTCCTTCCTAAAGTGGTTTCGGATAGGAATATTAACCAAGAATCCGTTGTTCCTTCTTTGTGTCCTAACCCATCCTCTCATAAAGAGTGTTTGCTGCACAACCTAGATGTGGTACGTGCATTGAAATACTATTTACAAGCGACTAAGGATTTTCACCCGTTCTCTGCTTTGTTTGTCGTTTTCTCTGGGAAATGCAAGGGTCAGAAAGCTACGGCTATGTCTCTTTCTCTGTGGCTGAGGAGTATAATTTGTTTGGCCTATGAAACTGCTGGACAGCAGCCTCCTGAGAGAATCACGGCTCATTCCACGAGTTCTGTTTCTTCTTCCTGGGCCTTCAAAAATGCAGCTTCTGTGGAACAAATTTGCAAGGCTGCAACTTGGTCCTCTCTACACACTTTTTTGAAATTCTATAAATTTGATACTTTCGCCTCGGCTGAGGCTTCCTTTGGGAGAAAGGTTCTTCAAGCAGTGGTGCCTTCTGTTTAGGTTCCCTGTCTTGTCCCTCCCTTATCTGTGTCCTCTGGCTTGGGTATTGGTTCCCAATAGTAATTACTGATGATCCGTGGACTCACCGTGTCATTAGAAAGCAAACAAAATTTATGCTTACCTGATAAATTTATGTATTTCTTGACACGGTGAGTCCACGGCCTGCCCTGTTTGTTCAGACAGTCTTTTTGTTTTGTAAACCTCAGGCACCTCTGCATCTTGTGTTGCTTCCTTTCCTCCTTTTTTTTTTTTTTTTTTCTCGTGATTCAGATAGAGCATGCAATTTTAAGCAACCTTCCAATTTACTTTTATCACCAATTTTGCTTTATTCTCTTGGTATGCTTAGTTGAAAGGTAAACCGAGGAGGTTCGTATGCTAATTTTTTAGACCTTAAAGACTGCCTCTAATCTGAATGCATTTTGACCACTAGAGGGCATTAGTTCCAGGGGGTGTTTTTACTTATTTCAGAGGTTAGAGGACATCTATCCACAAACTGTTCTACTTTGAGTGTGCAGAAACTGATATATCTGCAAGGTTTTATGTTAGGCTTCCTTTACGACTGTTGCAAGTGAGCTGCATAAGGTTTTGTTTTTATAATAACTTTGTTGCTTCATTCTTTTGAGCATACACACATTTTATGTTAAAAACCGTGCTATTGGCATCTTTGTATACAGCTAGTCAAATTCGAATTGGGATGCCTGTTAAGTTTCTATCCATTTTTGTGTTTGATAATTCTTCTAAACAGATTTCTTCCTACAACTGTTAGATTCCTTGTTTATTCTTCATACAAGTTCATAAACAGCTTTTCTGGTCCTCCAAGGCTTCAATTTGTGGATATATATTTCTACTCAAACATAAACCCTCATCTTTTTTTCATCGGTAGCATCAAATAGAGCCAGAAAAAAAGAAACTATTATTAAACAGTTAAATAAAGTATCCATTTGCTCAATTATCCACATATTCACAAAATTCTATACATACACACATATACATACAGATATATATATATATATATATGTAAAGCAAGAGAAATCACCAGCGCTCTAGAAGGGACACTGGTATAGGTAGCCCAGCACCAATGGTGCAATAGGTGTGATAAATTACCAATATTGGTGGGAGTGTTGGTAATTGCCACAACAACAAAGTGATAGTATGTATGAGAGTGCAGCAGGAAGTGGAGATAATCAGTGTACCCCTGACACTGTAATGAAAGAGAAAAAATCTAAGTACTTCTGCGCAGCTTCAAACAGTTATATACATGTTAATATAATAGAGGAATTAGATAATTTGCTGCAGTGTGGATACTGATTAGCATAGGACCAGTCTGATTTGGGACACCTTACTATTTTCAGTGGGTGTTCCAGCTAACATTTTTAACAGTACTAAACTGAGAGCTTCTAACCTCTGAGACAACTGGGAAAGACCCTGGGACAAGACAACTACCATATTGCCAAGATTCATCAAAGCACCTGATTCAGGAAGTTCCTAATCCAGGACTACCATACACAAGGCTGCACGGAAAGAACAAGCACAGACAGCGGCGGACCACAGACCCACATCTATACCATATGACCACACATTACCTCATATGATTGAGGTACCTTCCGGTAAGAAGACAACTATACACTCTTTTTTTTGCCTGGGATTTACTGCATATGAATTCAGAATATATACCATTCATATATATATATATTTTGTTCATAAAGACTCATCTTCACTGACTATAACCAATTCCTCTATTATATTGGACTTAACATGTATATAACTGTTTGAAGCTGCGCAGAAGTACTTTGATTTTTTTCTCTTTCATTACTATATATATATATATATATATATATATATATATATATATATATATATATATATATATATATATATATAAAATTAGAAAGAAAGAGCTCTACCAAATTTTAGAGAGCTAAAGCGGATTACAGGCCGCACCATATCACACCCACACTTTAATAATAAAGGGGATATCCTAAATATATATATTTATTAAAAACAAAGCCAAAAACAAATACTGTGAAAGTGGCCAATAACACAATTCAAGTGTAGTGCACTACCAACAGGTAATTATACTAGCATGCTATGGATTTTTGAGCCGGCTCATAAAAGTTCATCTCTGCTACCGGGCACTTGAGTGTTAATACACGCTCCGGTTGTTAGTGAACAAAATGCCGTCCTTGATTATTTTGTTACTGATCCGGTACCGGATTTAAAAGATATATGCGAGAGTCAATGTGTGGCAAATAAACAACCAGTCGCTCCAATCACATATGCTGCATTACAGCAATCCTCAGGGTGCAAGGCTTACTGCTGCACGGCTTACCTTCACTTCATTCACACACTCAACGGGTATTACCAGACAGGATCCTTTCCGCGGTGTGTCTCACTGTGATGTGTACGGCCGATGCAGCTCTTCGCTTGCCCAAATTGTAACACTTGATATTGTTATCGCCAACCTCACAGTTGTTTCACCATGCTGGCGTCCTCCACGCTATGTCTGTTCCAAACATTATGATCCTGTCTGGTAATACCCGTTGAGTGTGTGAATGAAGTGAAGGTAAGCCGTGCAGCAGTAAGCCTTGCACCCCGAGGATTGCTGTAATGCAGCATATGTGATTGGAGCGACTGGTTTTCTATTTGCCACACATTGACTCTCGCATATATCTTTTAAATCTGGTACCGGATCAGTAACAAAATAATTAAGGAGAATCAAGGACGGCATTTTGTTCACTAACAACCGGAGCATGTATTAACACTCAAGTGCCCGGTAGCAGAGATGAACTTTTATGAGCCGGCTCAAAAAGCCATAGCATGCTAGTATAATTACCTGTTGGTAGTGCACTACACTTGAATTGTGTTATTGGCCACTTTCACAGTATTTGTTTTTGGCTTTGTTTTTAATAAATATATATATATGTTCAGCATACATGTTTAGGGTATCCCCTTTATTATTAAAGTGTGGGTGTGATATGTTGCGGCCTGTAATCTGCTTTAGCTCTCTAAAATTTGGTAGAGCTCTTTCTTTCTAATTTTTTATATATAATTCTTTGGATTTCTAGCACATAACACGGTACCCATTAGCATTCTGAGTGCCCCCTAGCCCTAGTATCATATATATATATATATATATATATATATATATATATATATATATATATATATATATATATAAAATCATATAAAAGAAAAACTTTCACTCACTTTTATAACCTTTTTCTGATTGCTCTGGATTACAGCCGTTGCTTCCAAGGCTGAATTGAGTGCAGCACCTGAGCAGGTTCTTGGTGCTCACTCGTAAATATAACTGTAAAAGAGGTTTAATCTGGAATAGAACACAAGGCAGGTATGTTGAACTAACAACAATCAAAGCTTGGCAAGCGGTGTATTAGTAAAACTTCACATTTACCGATCGGCAAACTCCCAGTAGTGCATTGCATTTCAACAAAGGATGCCAAAAGAAAAAAGCAAATTAGATAATAAGGACATTTAATTTAGTATTTGGTACAGACCCAATTAGATTGCCATTCATCTCTGTAACTGAATAAGTTTTTCTGGGAGGGTATGGTATGCCATTGGGTATGAGACTGAAAACTGCTGCAATGATTGTTAATATTTTTCTCTTTTCCTTTAGGTTATGGCAATTCATCTCTGCTGCTATATTCACAGCAGTTGCAGTCATGGTAAGTTTGAGTATTTTAGTATAAAGTGCATTTGTAATCTTTTCAAAGCAATTAGGGAAATATATGTAGCAGAGTTAGCCTTGTAAGTCTGCATTTCTAGCTCTGGGAATTTATCCGAGGTAAATAACATGAAAAGTGGGCAGAATAAATAAAAGTATACAGCAAAGGGGCTTTCCTATAACAATGTTTTATAATGAAATCTCAAGGTGTTTACTGTACCTTTTAACTTCCTCATCCCTTTAAAGGGATAGTATACTATAAAATTGTTTTTCCTTAATGTGTTCCCAATTATTATTTTTTACCAGCTGCAGAGTTTAAAATGTATGAGAATTTTCTTTTTAAGGTTTATTTATGTATATGAAATAGCTGATTGTGTGTTTTGAAGCCACAACCTAACAAAATGGGTTGAGCTTGTAGGTATAATCAGATCTCATTACTTTATCACGTTGTGTACATATACCTGCTTCTTTATTTTATATCTGTCCATAAACCAAGCACCAATACTTGGAGAGAACAATTAACATTTTATTACCTTATCTCTTCTGTACCCCACTGGTAGTGTAATGTCTTCTGCTGGTTGTGTTTACACAGATTATCTATAGCTTGGACCTAAGGCTAGAAACTTTCAGAATAGGTGGGGATACCACAGGCTAAATTAACTATTTCAAATGGCAATATAAGGGTAAAGAAAATACTTGTAAACAATTTAATACACTCCAGCAGGTAAAGTGGATCATTGGGACAAAATTAAAGTGGAGAACATGTTTGAGTGAACTGTCCCTTTAATTAGCATCATTAGAACAGTCAGGCAGGACTCGAGCGAATGGTGTTTATTTTTATCATTGAGAAATCTTTTGCTGCTCTGTGTTCAGGAAGGGGACAGTCTGTTCCCTGTCTGGTAGACTTGATCATAGTTTAGATATGTGACTTGCCTTGTTCATCTGATCACCTAGGTCTGATTTATTGGTCACTTGGATCTAAACAAGGTTAATGAATGTGTCCTTTCCTATATATCATCTTTCTTGTGTTTTATTGATCTCTTGGACCCAAACATGGTTTTAGGAAAGTGACCTGACCTATTTTATCTGATAGGATTGTGTAAAATACACAGAGAGATTCCCTTAAAGGGCAGTCTATTCAAAATTAAACTTTCATGATTTAGATAGGGCAAGCAATTTTAAACAACTTTCCATTTCACTTGTATCATCAAATTTGCTTTGTTCTCTTGGTATTCTTAGTTGAATGCTAAGCCTAGGTAGGCCCATATGCTAATTTCTAAGACCTTGAAGGCCGCCTCTTATCTCAGGGCATATGACAGTTTTTCACAGCTAGACAGTGCTAGTTTGTGTGTCATATAGATAACATTGTGCTCACCCCCGCAGAGTTATTTATGAGTCTACACTGATTAGCTAAAATGCAAGTCTGTCAAAAGAACTGAAATAAGGGGCAGTCTGCAGAGGCTTAGATACAAGGTAATCACAGAGGTAAAAGTATATTAATATAACAGTGTTGGTTATGCAAAACTGGAGAATGGGTAATAAAGGGATTATCTCTTTAAATAAACATTCTGGAGTAGTCTGTCCCTTTAAATAATCCATATCTTGCTGATTTGTGGTTGGTTCCTTATATCATTTCAGATTTCATTATAGTTGATATTCGTCTCTTTCAAATAGATATTGGGCTGGGATTTTTTTTTATTATTAATAGCTGCCTTGGCTGCTGCTAACCTTGGACTGCTCACTGAAGTGTGTTGTAATTTTGAGCTCTGTTTGGAGATGCTGGGGGCACATTCATTTCTTCTCTGTGATCACGTTCTGTGTATAAATGTGGACTTTCTCTATCACGCTGTGCATCTGTAAAGCACAATACACTTAATAGAAGTTCTGTTTTAAAAGCCGCAATGCGCAGAAGATGGGCAGCTGCTCTTATGGGATTAAGATCATATCTTGAATTGGCAATCTATATATATGAGAGGAAAACTGGAGATTTACACTAGCGTTGATCTTTATATAGACTATCAAAGAATAATATGAATGTGAGTCTAGTGGGAGCTGTATACAAAGGAGAAGGGCTGCTCAGCTTTGAAAAATAGTTAGGAGGAAAGCTATTTTTATAAGATTGAACTCACAGAAGATAGACAGCTGCTCTTGTAAATTTGAGAAAACACCTCATATATATGTATTTCTTCTACTAGATACGACGAGTCCACAGATTCATCCTTACTTGTGGGATATTATCCTCCTGCTAACAGGAAGTGGCAAAGAGCACCACAGCAGAGCTGTGTATATATAGCTCCTCCCTTCTCTCCACCCTCAGTCATTCTCTTTGCCTATACTAGTAATAGGAAGAGGTAAAGTGAAAGAGGTGATAAAATGATAGTTTTTATTTTCTTCAAGCAAGACTCATTTTAAATGGTACAGGTGAGTGCTATTTTTCCTCAGGCAGCAGATGGAAGAAGATTTCTGCCTGGAGGTTGATGATCTTAGCAGTGGTTACTAAGATCCAGAGGAGTTCCCACAGAATGGCTGAGGAGTACTTGAGAAGCTTCAGTGTGGGGAATGTTCTTCATGCTACAAGCACTGAGGTATGTTCAGTCATTTTTTTTCTGGAGAGACTGTGGTATTTCAGAACCGGCTGACATAGTTCCAATGAGGGAAGGGGTAAGCAGTAATCCTATATGCAATGAAGGGATGTTACTGGGGCTAAAAATTGAATGACACTGGTTGCATAATGTTTGAGTGAAAACGATTTTATGTGCAGGGGCAAATAACGTTTTTATGAACTAACGTTTGTGTGGTTGATGGCACTGGAGGGTTTCACATGGCTGACAGTATTGTATTGGGTATATGAAAACCCTCATGGCTAATTCCTATACCGCTTTACAGCGATTTTTTTTACTAGGCAGAGACATCGTATAAGATGGGCGGGGCCTAATTTTGCGCCTTAGGTGCGCAGTTGTATTTCACATGAAGGCAGCAAGCTCCAGCTCCGGTGGGCCTAAACTGAAGAGATAGCCTTATCGAAGTGAGAGTGTAATTCTCAGACCCCAGAGGGCAGGTAGGCGAGGTGCAGGGGGTTGCTATTTTATTTTTCGTAACGTTTTGGGTAATGTTTTTCTTCTATAAGATACGACGAGTCCACGGATTCATCCTTTACTTGTGGGATATTATCCTCCTGCTAAAAGGAAGTGTCAAAGAGCACCACAGCAGAGCTGTCTATATAGTTCCTCCCTTGACCCCCCCCCCCCCAGTCATTCTCTTTGCCTACTCTTTAAGTACTAGGAAGGGTAAAGTGAAAGAGGTGATAAAATGTTAGTTTTTATTTTCTTCCAGCAAGAGTTTTTTATTTTAAATGGTACCGGTGTGTACTATTTTCCCTCAGGCAGCAGATGGATGAAGACTTCTGCCTGGAGGCTGATGATCTTAGCAGTTGTTACTAAGATCCAGTGCAGTTCCCACAGAATGGCTGAGGAGTACTTAAGAAACTTCAGTGTGAGGAACGTTTTTCATCCTATAAGCATTGAGGTATGTTCAGTCATTTTTTTCTGGAGAGACTGTGTTATTTCAGAATTGGCTGACAGTATCCCCATGAGGGAGAGGGTAAGCAGTAATCCTAAGTATAAAGAGGGGTATTACTGAGCTTGCATATATGGGCTATATAAAAATGGTTGATACTGATGTTTGAATGTTTGTGGGCAAATGTTTACATGTTTGGGAGTGCAGTTAACGTTTTTAAGGAGAGACGTTTTTTGCTTTATTTAAGAAGGGTACGCATGGCTTAATTTCTGGGTTTATGAACCCACATGGCTAGGTTTTTAGACCGCTCTGGTGCGGTTAAGTTGGGCTGTGAGGCATCGAGTGAGATGGGCGGGGCCTATTTTCGTGCCTCAGTTGCGCAGTTGTATTTCTCAAGCAAGCGGCAAGCTCCAGATCCGGTGGGCCTTTGTGAGCTGTATTGGGCCAAAACGAAGGTTTAACCCGTTTTTACAGACCCCTGAGGACAGGTAGGCGCCACAGCAAAGCTGTGGTGAGGTGCAGGGGGTGGTTTTTATTGAAATAAACGTTTTGCATTTTTCCGTTTTTTTTTTTCTGTAAGGGTTAAGTATTCTTTTCCTTGTGGGGCAAACTTTGCTGCAGCATTGGGATTCTTCTACCATAAAATTGGGACAATTTGATTGTTTTTAAGCAGTTTTGGAAAAATTGTATGCTTTTTTCTCCAACATAGGTGTGTCCGGTCCACGGCGTCATCCTTACTTGTGGGATATTCTCTTCCCCAACAGGAAATGGCAAAGAGCCCAGCAAAGCTGGTCACATGATCCCTCCTAGGCTCCGCCTACCCCAGTCATTCTCTTTGCCGTTGTACAGGCAACATCTCCACGGAGATGGCTTAGAGTTTTTTAGTGTTTAACTGTAGTTTTTATTATTCAATCAAGAGTTTGTTATTTTAAAATAGTGCTGGTATGTACTATTTACTCTGAAACAGAAAAGAGATGAAGATTTCTGTTTGTATGAGGAAAATGATTTTAGCAACCGTTACTAAAATCCATGGCTTTTCCACACAGGACTGTTGAGAGGAATTAACTTCAGTTGGGGGAACAGTGAGCAGTCTTTTGCTGCTTGAGGTATGACACATTCTAACAAGACGATGTAATGCTGGAAGCTGTCATTTTCCCTATGGGATCCGGTAAGCCATTTTTATTCAGACAGTAAATAAGGGCTTCACAAGGGCTTATTAAGACTGTAGACATTTTCTGGGCTAAATCGATTCATATATTACACATATTTAGCCTTGAGGAATTATTTAATCTGGGTATTTTTGTTAAATAATATCGGCAGGCACTGTTTTAGACACCTTATTCTCTAGGGGCTTTCCCTAATCATAGGCAGAGCCTCATTTTCGCGCCGGTATTGCGCACTTGTTTTTGAGAAGCATGACATGCAGTCGCATGTGTGAGGAGCTCTGATACATAGAAAAGACTTTCTGAAGGCGTCATTTGGTATCGTATTCCCCTTTGGGCTTGGTTGGGTCTCAGCAAAGCAGATACCAGGGACTGTAAAGGGGTTAAAGTTAAAAACGGCTCCGGTTCCGTTATTTTAAGGGTTAAAGCTTCCAAATTTGGTGTGCAATACTTTTAAGGCTTTAAGACACTGTGGTGAAATTTTGGTGAATTTTGAACAATTCCTTCATACTTTTTCGCAATTGCAGTAATAAAGTGTGTTCAGTTTAAAATTTAAAGTGACAGTAACGGTTTTATTTTAAAACGTTTTTTTGTACTTTGTTATCAAGTTTATGCCTGTTTAACATGTCTGAACTACCAGATAGACTGTGTTCTGAATGTGGGGAAGCCAAGGTTCCTTCTCATTTAAATAAATGTGATTTATGTGACACTGAAAATGATGCCCAAGATGATTCCTCAAGTGAGGGGAGTAAGCATGGTACTGCATCATTCCCTCCTTCGTCTACACGAGTCTTGCCCACTCAGGAGGCCCCTAGTACATCTAGCGCGCCAATACTCCTTACTATGCAACAATTAACGGCTGTAATGGATAATTCTATCAAAAACATTTTAGCCAAAATGCCCATTTATCAGCGTAAGCGTGACTGCTCTGTTTTAGATACTGAAGAGCATGAGGACGCTGATGATAATGGTTCTGAAATGCCCCTACACCAGTCTGAGGGGGCCAGGGAGGTTTTGTCTGAGGGAGAAATTTCAGATTCAGGGAAAATTTCTCAACAAGCTGAACCCGATGTGATTACATTTAAATTTAAGTTGGAACATCTCCGCGCTCTGCTTAAGGAGGTATTATCCACTCGGATGATTGTGAGAATTTGATCATCCCAGAGAAACTATGTAAAATGGACAAGTTCCTAGAGGTCCCGGGGCTCCCAGAAGCTTTTCCTATACCCAAGCGGGTGGCGGACATTGTAAATAAAGAATGGGAAAGGCCCGGTATACCTTTCGTCCCTCCCCCCATATTTAAAAAATTGTTTCCTATGGTCGACCCTAGAAAGGACTTATGGCAGACTGTCCCCAAGGTCGAGGGAGCGGTTTCTACTTTAAACAAACGCACCACTATACCCATAGAAGATAGTTGTGCTTTCAAAGATCCTATGGATAAAAAATTAGAAGGTTTGCTTAAAAAGATGTTTGTTCAGCAAGTTTACCTTCTACAACCAATTTCATGCATTGTCCCTGTCACTACAGCCGCGTGTTTCTGGTTCGATGAGCTAGTAAAGGCGATCGATAGTGATTCTCCTCCTTATGAGGAGATTATGGACAGAATCCGTGCTCTCAAATTGGCTAATTCTTTCACCCTAGACGCCACTTTGCAATTGGCTAGGTTAGCGGCGAAGAATTCTGGGTTTGCTATTGTGGCGCGTAGAGCGCTTTGGTTGAAATCTTGGTCAGCGGATGCGTCTTCCAAGAACAAACTCCTTAACATTCCTTTCAAGGGGAAAACGCTGTTTGGCCCTGACTTGAAAGAGATTATCTCTGATATCACTGGGGGTAAGGGCCACGCCCTTCCTCAGGATAGGTCTTTCAAGGCCAAAAATAAACCTAATTTTCGTCCCTTTCGTAGAAACGGACCAGCCCCAAGTGCTACGTCCTCTAAGCAAGAGGGTAATACTTCTCAAGCCAAGCCAGCCTGGAGCCCAATGCAAGGCTGGAACAAGGGAAAGCAGGCCAAGAAACCTGCCACTGCTACCAAGACAGCATGAAATGTTGGCCCCCGATCCGGGACCGGATCTGGTGGGGGGCAGACTCTCTCTCTTCGCTCAGGCTTGGGCAAGAGATGTTCTGGATCCTTGGGCACTAGAAATAGTCTCCCAAGGTTATCTTCTGGAATTCAAGGGGCTTCCCCCAAAGGGGAGGTTCCACAGGTCTCAATTGTCTTCAGACCACATAAAGAGACAGGCATTCTTACATTGTGTAGAAGACCTGTTAAAAATGGGAGTGATTCATCCTGTTCCATTAGGAGAACAAGGGATGGGGTTCTACTCCAATCTGTTCATAGTTCCCAAAAAAGAGGGAACGTTCAGACCAATCTTAGATCTCAAGATCTTAAACAAGTTTCTCAAGGTTCCATCGTTCAAAATGGAAACCATTCGAACAATTCTTCCTTCCATCCAGGAAGGTCAATTCATGACCACGGTGGATTTAAAGGATGCGTATCTACATATTCCTATCCACAAGGAACATCATCGGTTCCTAAGGTTCGCATTCCTGGACAAGCATTACCAGTTCGTGGCGCTTCCTTTCTGATTAGCCACTGCTCCAAGGATTTTCACAAAGGTACTAGGGTCCCTTCTAGCGGTGCTAAGACCAAGGGGCATTGCAGTAGTACCTTACTTGGACGACATTCTGATTCAAGCGTCGTCCCTTCCTCAAGCAAAGGCTCACACGGACATAGTCCTGGCCTTTCTCAGATCTCACGGATGGAAAGTGAACGTGGAAAAGAGTTCTCTATCTCCGTCGACAAGGGTTCCCTTCTTGGGAACAATAATAGACTCCTTAGAAATGAGGATTTTTCTGACAGAGGCCAGAAAAACAAAACTTCTAAACTCTTGTCAAACACTTCATTCCGTTCCTCTTCCTTCCATAGCGCAGTGCATGGAAGTAATAGGTTTGATGGTAGCGGCAATGGACATAGTTCCTTTTGCGCGCATTCATCTAAGACCATTACAACTGTGCATGCTCAGTCAGTGGAATGGGGACTATACAGACTTGTCTCCGAAGATACAAGGAAATCAGAGGACCAGAGACTCACTCCGTTGGTGGCTGTCCCTGGACACCCTGTCACAAGGGATGACCTTCTGCAGACCAGAGTGGGTCATTGTCACGACCGACGCCAGTCTGATGGGCTGGGGCGCGGTCTGGGGATCCCTGAAAGCTCAGGGTCTTTGGTCTCGGGAAGAATCTCTTCTACCGATAAATATTCTGGAACTGAGAGCGATATTCAATGCTCTCAAGGCTTGGCCTCAGCTAGCAAAGGCCAAGTTCATACGGTTTCAATCAGACATTACATCCGGGGGAGTGGGAACTCCATCCGGAAATCTTTGCCCAAATTACTCAACTGTGGGGCATTCCAGACATGGATCTGATGGCCTCTCGTCAGAACTTCAAGGTTCCTTGCTACGGGTCCAGATCCAGGGATCCCAAGGCGACTCTAGTAGATGCACTAGTAGCACCTTGGACCTTCAAACTAGCTTATGTATTCCCGCCGTTTCCTCTCATCCCCAGGCTGGTAGCCAGGATCAATCAGGAGAGGGCGTCGGTGATCTTGATAGCTCCTGCGTGGCCACGCAGGACTTGGTATGCAGATCTGGTGAATATGTCATCGGCTCCACCATGGAAGCTACCTTTGAGACGAGACCTTCTTGTTCAAGGTCCGTTCGAACATCCGAATCTGGTCTCACTCCAGCTGACTGCTTGGAGATTGAACGCTTGATCTTATCAAAACGAGGGTTCTCAGATTCTGTTATTGATACTCTTGTTCAGGCCAGAAAGCCTGTAACTAGAAAAATTTACCACAAAATATGGAAAAAATATATCTGTTGGTGTGAATCTAAAGGATTCCCTTGGGACAAGGTAAAGATTCCTAAGATTCTATCCTTTCTTCAAGAAGGATTGGAGAAAGGATTATCTGCAAGTTCCTTGAAGGGACAGATTTCTGCCTTGTCTGTGTTACTTCACAAAAAACTGGCAGCTGTGCCAGATGTTCAAGCCTTTGTTCAGGCTCTGGTTAGAATCAAGCCTGTTTACAAACCTTTGACTCCTCCTTGGAGTCTCAACTTAGTTCTTTCAGTTCTTCAGGGGGTTCCGTTTGAACCCTTACATTCCGTTGATATTAAGTTATTATCTTGGAAAGTTTTGTTTTTGGTTGCAATTTCTTCTGCTAGAAGAGTTTCAGAATTATCTGCTCTGCAGTGTTCTCCTCCTTATCTGGTGTTCCATGCAGATAAGGTGGTTTTACGTACTAAACCTGGTTTTCTTCCAAAAGTTGTTTCTAACAAAAACATTAACCAGGAGATAGTCGTGCCTTCTTTGTGTCCGAAACCAGTTTCGAAGAAGGAACGTTTGTTGCACAATTTGGATGTTGTTCGCGCTCTAAAATTCTATTTAGATGCTACAAAGGATTTTAGACAAACATCTTCCTTGTTTGTTGTTTATTCTGGTAAAAGGAGAGGTCAAAAAGCAACTTCTACCTCTCTCTCTTTTTGGATTAAAAGCATCATCAGATTGGCTTACGAGACTGCCGGACGGCAGCCTCCTGAAAGAATCACAGCTCATTCCACTAGGGCTGTGGCTTCCACATGGGCCTTCAAGAACGAGGCTTCTGTTGATCAGATATGTAGGGCAGCGACTTGGTCTTCACTGCACACTTTTACCAAATTTTACAAGTTTGATACTTTTGCTTCTTCTGAGGCTATTTTTGGGAGAAAGGTTTTGCAAGCCGTGGTGCCTTCCATTTAGGTGACCTGATTTGCTCCCTCCCTTCATCCGTGTCCTAAAGCTTTGGTATTGGTTCCCACAAGTAAGGATGACGCCGTGGACCGGACACACCTATGTTGGAGAAAACAGAATTTATGTTTACCTGATAAATTACTTTCTCCAACGGTGTGTCCGGTCCACGGCCCGCCCTGGTTTTTTAATCAGGTCTGATAATTTATTTTCTTTAACTACAGTCACCACGGTATCATATGGTTTCTCCTATGCAAATATTCCTCCTTAACGTCGGTCGAATGACTGGGGTAGGCGGAGCCTAGGAGGGATCATGTGACCAGCTTTGCTGGGCTCTTTGCCATTTCCTGTTGGGGAAGAGAATATCCCACAAGTAAGGATGACGCCGTGGACCGGACACACCGTTGGAGAAAGTAATTTATCAGGTAAACATAAATTCTGTTTTTCTCTTAAAGGCGCAGTACCGTTTTTTAAGGATTATTCTTTCACTAAATAAAGTGTTTTCAAGCCTGTTTGTGGTCATTACTAGCCTGTTTAACATTTCTGACATTGAGGAAAGCCAATGTTCCATGTGTTTAGAAGCCATTGTGTAACCCCCACTTAAAATGTGTCCCTCATGTACTGAAAGGGCCTTACATTGCAAAGAACATATTTTCGCTGATAAAAGTATGTCGCAGGATGAGTCTCATTCAGAAGAGAATCAGGTTTTGCCATCTACTTCTCCCCAAGTGTCACAACCTTTAACGCCCGCACAAGCGACGCCAAGTACTTCTAGTGCGTCTAATTCTTTCACCCTGCAAGATATGGCCGCAGTTATGTCTACTACCCTCACAGAGGTATTATCTAAACTGCCTGGTTTGCAGGGGAAGCACAGTAGGTCCGGTATGAGAGTAAATGCTGAGCTCTCTGACGCTTTATTAGCCATCTCCGATGTACCCTCGCAATGCTCTGAATTGGGGGTAGGGGAATTGCTGTCTGAGGGAGAGCTTTCTGATTCAGGAAAGATGTTCCCTCAAACAGACTCAGATATGATGGCTTTTAAGTTTAAGCTTGAACACCTCCGCTTGTTACTCAGGGAGGTATTAGCGACTCTGGATGACTGTGACCCTATTGTAATTCCTCCAGAGAAATTTTGTAAAATGGATAGATATCTAGAGGTTCCTTCTTACACTAATGTTTTTCCGGTCCCTAAGAGGATTTCGGACATTGTTACTAAGTAATGGGATAGACCAGGCATTCCGTTCTCTCCCCCTCCTACTATTAAGAAAATGTTTCCCATATCTGACACCATTCGGCATTCATGGCAGACGGTCCCTAAGGTGGAGGGAGCTATTTCTACCCTGGCTAAGCGTACAACTATACCTATTGAGGACAGTTGTGCTTTCAAAGATCCTATGGATAAAAAATTAGAGGGTCTTCAAAAGAAAATATTTATTCATCAGGGTTTTCTTCTGCAACCTATAGCGTGCATTGTTCCTGTAACTACTGCAGCTGCTTTTTGGTTCGAGGCTCTTGAGGAGGCTCTTAAGGTTGAGACCCCATTGGATGAGATTTTAGATAGAATTAAGGAGTTATGGCTTAAGTCCTGGTCTGCTGATGTGTCATCAAAATCTAAGCTATTAGCTATTCCTTTCACGGGTAAGACCCTATTCGGGCCTGAACTGAAGGAAATAATTTCCGACATCACTGGAGGAAAAGGCCATGCCCTTCCTCAGGATAAGACAAATAGAATGAGGGTCAAACAGAATAATTTTCGTTCCTTTCGAAACTTCAAAGGAGGTCCCGCTACCTCCTCGCCTGCCACAAAGCAAGAGGGGAATTTTGCTCAATCCAAGTCTTTTTGGAGACCTAACTAGACCTGGAATAAAGGTAAACAGGCCAAGAAGCCCGCTGCTGCTACCTAGACAGCATTAAGGGGCAGCTCCCGATCTGGGACTGGATCTAGTGGGGGGGGGGCAGACTTTCTCTCTTCGCTCAGGCTTGGGCAAGAGACGTTCAGGATTCCTGGGTATTAGAAATTGTGGCGCGGGGGGGTTATCTTCTAGAATTTAAAGATTCTCCTCCAAAGGGGAGATTTCATCTTTCACGGTTGTCTGTAAACCAGACAAAAAGAGAGGCGTTCTTATACTGTGTAGAAGACCTATATACTATGGGGGTAATCTGCCCTGTTCCAAAAGCAGAACAGGGGCAGGGGTTTTACTCCAATCTGTTCGTGGTTCCCAAAAAAGAGGGAACCTTCAGACCAATTTTAGATCTCAAGATCCTAAACAAGTCCCATCCTTCAAGATGAAGACCATTCAAACTATTTTACCACTGATCCAGGAGGGTCAATATATGACCACCGTGGATTTGAAGGATGCATATCTTCACATTCCTATCCACAAAGATCATCACCAGTTCCTCAGGTTTGCCTTCCTGGACAAGCATTACCAGTTTGTGGCGGCTCTTCCCTTGGCCACAGCTCCCAGAATTTTCACACAAGTGCTAGGGTCCCTTTTGGTGGTTCTAAGGCCGCGGGGCATAGCAGTGGCGCCTTATCTGGACGATATCTTAATTCAGGCGTCAACTTACCAACTAGCCAAATCTCACACGGACATCATGTTGGCTTTTCTAAGATCTCACGGGTGGAAGGTGAACGTACAGAAGAGTTCACTTATCCCTCTCACAAGAGTTCAATTCCTTGGAACTCTGATAGATTCGGTAAACATGAAAATTTTTCTGACGGAGGTCCGAAAATCAAAGATCTTAACCACCTGCCGAGCTCTTCATTCCATTCCTCGGCCGTCAGTGGCTCAGTGTATGGAGGTAATTGGACTAATGCTAGCGGCAATGGACATAGTTCCGTTTGCTTGCTTGCATCTCAGACCACTGTAACTATGCATGCTCAGACAGTGGAATGGGGATTATGCAAATTTATCTCCTCAGATAAATCTGGAACAAGAGACCAGAGACTCTCTTCTTTGGTGGTTGTCATAGGATCATCTGTCAAAGGGAATGTGTTTCCGCAGGCCAGCATGGGTCGTAGTAATGACGGACGCCAGCCTATTGGGCTGGGATGCAGTCTGGAATTCCCTGAAAGCACAGGCTGTGTGGACTCTGGAGGAGGCTCTCCTTCCAATAAATTTTCTAGAACTGAGAGCGATATTCAACGCGCTTCAGGCGTGGCCTCAGCTGGCTTCGGCCAGATTCATAAGATTCCAGTCGGACAATATCACGACTGTAGCATATATCAGTCATCAAGGGGGAACAAGGAGTTCTCTAGCGATGATAGAGGTTTCCAAAATAATTTGATGGGCAGAGACTCACTCTTGCCATCTATCCGCAATCTATATCACAGGAGTGGAGAACTGGGAAGCGGATTTTCTAAGTCCCCAGACTTTTCATCCAGGGGAGTGGGAGCTCCATCCGGGGGTGTTTGCACAATTGATTCATCAATGGGGCACACCAGAATTGGATCTGATGGCATCTCGTCAGAATGCCAAACTTTCTTGTTACGGGTCCAGATCAAGGGATCCTCAAGCAGTACTGATAGATGCTCTAGCAGTATCCTGGCTTATGTGTTTCCACCATTTCCTCTCCTTCCTCATCTGATTGCCAGAATCAAACAGGAGAGGGCTTTGTGATTTTGATAGCACCTGCGTGGCCACGCAGGACTTGGTATGCAGACCTGGTGGAAATGTCATCTCTACCACCGTGGACACTGCCACTGAGACAGGACCTTCTCATTCAAGGTCCATTCCAGCATCCAAATCTAGTTTCTCTGCGGCTGACTGCCTGGAGATTGAACGCTTGATTTTATCCAAGCAGGGTTTCTCTGAGTCGGTCATAGATACCTTGATTCAGGCTCGAAAGCCTGTCACTAGGAAAATTTACCATAAGTTATGGCGTAAATATCTATTGGTGTGAATCCAAAAGCTACTCATGGAGTAGATCAGGATTCCTAGGATTTTGTCTTTTCTCCAAGAAGGATTGGAGAAGGGGCTATCGGCTAGTTCCCTAAAGGGTCAGATATCTGCTTTATCAATTTTACTGCACAAGCATCTGGCAGATGTTCCAGACGTTCAGGCTTTAGTTAGAATCAAGCCTGTGTTTAAACCTGTTGCTCCGCCATGGAGTTTGAATTTAGTTCTTAAAGTTCTTCAAGGGGTTCTGTTTGAACCTATACATTCCATAGATATTAAGCTTCTATCTTGGAAAGTTCTGTTTTTAGTTGCTATCTCTTTGGCTCGAAGAGTTTCTGAACTATCTGCATTGCAATGCGACTCGCCTTATCTTGTTTTCCATTCCGATAACTTGGTTTTGCCTACCAAACCTGGATTCCTTCCTAAGGTTGTTACTAATAAGAATATTAATCAGGAAATTGTTGTTCCTTCTCTGTGTCCTAACCCTTCTTCTAAGAAGGAGCGTCTGTTACACAACTTGGACGTGGTTCGTGCTTTGAAGTTTTACTTGCAAGCGACCGAAGATTTCCATCAAACATCTTCTCTGTTAGTTGTCTATTCTGGAAAACGTAGAGGTCAAAAAGCTACGGCTACCTCTTTCTTTTTGGCTGAAAAGCATCAT
The DNA here is from genome assembly GCF_027579735.1 of Bombina bombina. Classification (NCBI taxonomy): domain Eukaryota; kingdom Metazoa; phylum Chordata; class Amphibia; order Anura; family Bombinatoridae; genus Bombina; species Bombina bombina. Next base: position 107,316,959 of record NC_069505.1, on the reverse strand, counting down.
CCGTTTGGCGTACGAGACTGCTGGACAGCAGCCTCCTGAAAGAATTACAGCTCACTCTACTAGAGCGGTGGCTTCCCCATGGGCTTTTAAAAATGATGCTTCTGTTGAACAGATTTGTAAGGCTGCGACTTGGTCTTCACTTCATACCTTTTCCAAATTTTACAAATTTGATACTTTTGCTTCTTCGGAGGCTATTTTTGGGAGAAAAGTTCTTCAAGCAGTGGTGCCTTCTGTTTAGGCATCTGTCTTGTCCCTCCCATTCATCCGTGTCCTGTAGCTTTGGTATTGTATCCCACAAGTAAAGGATGAATCTGTGGACTCGTCGTATCTTATAGAAGAAAAGTAAATTTATGCTTACCTGATAAATTGATTTCTTCTATGATACGACGAGTCCACGGCCCACCCTGTCAATTTAAGACAGATTATATTTTTTTATTTAAAACTTCAGTCACCTCTGCACCTTTTAGTTTCTCCTTTTTCTTCCTATACCTTCGGTCGAATGACTGGGGGGTGGAGTCAAGGGAGGAGTTATATAGACAGCTCTGCTGTGGTGCTCTTTGCCACTTCCGGTTACCAGGAGGATAATATCCCACAAGTAAAGGATGAATCCGTGGACTCGTCGTATCATAGAAGAAATCAGTTTATCAGTTAAGCATAAATTTACTTTTTCTCATAGAGGGTTAATTGTCCCTTGCTTGTGGTGCAATCTTAGGCTGCCAGATGAGACACATATATGCTAAAATTGTGAGTGTTATAACTTTTTAAAGCAGTTTTGGAAAAATTGTACGCTTTTTTTTCTCTTAAAGGCGCAGTACCGTTTTTCAGATTGTTGTGTTTTTCATTAAATAAAGTTTTTTCAAGACTTTTTGTGCTTATTACTAGCCTGTTCAACATGTCTGACATTGAGGAAAGTCAATGCTCTATGTGTTTAGAAGCCATTGTGGAACCCCCATTTAAAATGTGTCCCTCATGTACTGAAAGGGCCTTACATTGCAAAGAACATATTTTAGGTGATAAAAGTATGTCTCAGGATGATTCTCAGTCTGAAGAGAATCAGGTTATGCCATCTAATTCTCCCCAAGTGTCACAACCTTTAATGCCCGCTCAAGCGACGCCAAGTACTTCTAGTGCGTCTAATTCTTTTACCCTGCAAGATATGGATGCAGTAATGTCTACTACCCTTACAGAGGTATTATCTAAACTGCCAGGTTTGCAGGGTAAGCGCAGTAGGTCAGGTATTAGAGTAAATGCTGAGCCCTCTGATGCTTTATTGGCCATCTCCGATGTACCCTCACAGTGTTCTGATTTGGGGGTGGGGGATTTGCTGTCTGAGGGAGAGCTTTCAGACTTAGGAAAGATGTTCCCTCTAACAGACTCCAATGTGACGGCCTTTAAGTTTAAGCTTGAACACTTCCGCTTGTTACTCCGGGAGGTTTTAGCGACTCTGGATGATTGTGACCCTATTGTAATACCACCAGAGAAATTGTGTAAAATGGATAAGTATCTAGAGGTCCCTACTTACACTATTGTTTTTCCAGTCCCTAGAAGGATTTCGGACATTGTTACTAAGGATTGGGATAAACCAGGCATTCCGTTCTCTCCCCCCTCCTACTTTTAAGAAAATGTTTCCCATATCCGACACCATTCGGGATTCCTGGCAGATGGTCCCTAAGGTGGAGGGAGCTATTTCTACCCTGGCTAATCGTACAACTATACCTATTGAGGACAGTTGTGCTTTCAAAGATCCTATGGATAAAAAATTAGAAGGTCTTTTAAAGAAATTGTTTATTCATCAGGGGTTTCTTCTACAACCTATAGCGTGCATTGTTCCAGTTACTACTGCAAGCAGCTTTTTGGTTTGAGGCTCTAGTGGAGTCTTTTAAGGATGAGACCCAATTAGATGATATTTTGGATAGAATTAAGGCTCTCAAGCTAGCTAATTCTTTCATTACCGATGCCACTTTTCAAATGGCTAAATTAGCGGCAAAAAATGCAGGCTTTGCCATTTTAGAGCGTTATGGCTTAAGTCTTGGTCTGCTGATGTGTCCTCAAAATCTAAACTTTTAGATATTCCTTTTAAAGGTAAGACCCTATTCGGGCCTGAACTAAAGGAGATTCATTACTGGAGGTAAAGCTCATGCCCTTCCTCAGGAGAAGACGGTTAAAATGAGGGCTAAACAAAATAATTTTCGTTCCTTTCGAAATTTTAAAGGTGGACCCTCTACTTCCTCCTCCGCCACAAAGCAGGAGGGGAATTTTGCACAATCCAAGTCAGTCTGGAGACCTAACCAGACCTGGAATAAAGGTAAACAGGCCAAGAAGCCCACTGCTGCTACTAAGATAGCATGAAGGGGCAGCCCCCGATCCGGGACCAGATCTAGTAGGGGGCAGACTTTCTGTCTTCGCTCAGGCTTGGGCAAGGGACGTTCAGGATCCCTGGGCATTAGAAATCGTGACCCAGGGATATCGACTAGAGTTCAAGGATTTTCTCCCAAGGGGAAGATTTCATCTTTCACGTTTGTCTGTAGACTAGACAAAAAGAGAGGCGTTCTTACGCTGTGTAGAAGACCTATATACCATGGGTGTAATCTGCCCAGTTCCAAAACTAGAACAGGGACAGGGGTTTTACTGAAATCTGTTTGTGGTTCCCAAAAAAGAGGGAACCTTCAGACCAATTTTAGATCTCAAATGCCTAAACAAATTTCTCAGAGTCCCATCGTTCAAGATGGAGACCATACAAACTATTTTACCAATGATCCAGGAGGGTCAATATATGACTACCGTGGACTTAAAAGATGCGTATCTTCACATTCCTATCCACAAAGATCATCACCAGTTCCTCAGGTTCGCCTTCCTGGACAAACACTACCAGTTTGTGGCCCTCCCTTTCGGGTTGGCCACAGCTCCCAGAATCTTCACAAAAGTGCTAGGGTCCTTTCTGGCGGTTCTAAGGCCGGGGGGCATAGCATTAGTGCCTTATCTGGACGACATTTTGATTCAGGCGTCAACTTACCAGCTAGCCAAATCTCACACAGACATAATGAACTCACGGGTGGAAGGTGAATATAAAAAAGAGTTCACTAGTTCCACTGACAAAAGTTCCATTCTTATGAACTCTGATAGACTCAGTAGACATGAAAATATTTCTGACGGAGGTCAGAAAGTAAAAAATTCTAACTACTTGCCGAGCACTTCAGTCCATTCCTCGGCCATCAGTGGGGCCGTGTATGGAGGTCATTGGGTTAATGGTAGCGGCAATGGACATCGTTCCGTTTGCTCGCTTACATCTCAGACCACTGCAGCTGTGCATGCTCAGACAGTGGAATGGGGATTATGCGGATTTATCTCCTCGGATAAATCTGGATCTAGAGACCAGAGACTCTCTTCTTTGGTGGTTGTCACATTAGCATCTGTCCAAGGGAATGTGCTTCCGCAGGCCAGCATGGGTCATAGTGATGACGGACGCCAGCCTCTTGGGCTGGGGTGCAGTCTGTAATTCCCTGAAGGCTCAGGGTGTTTGGACTCAGGAGGAGTCCCTACTTCCAATCAATATTCTGGAACTGAGAGCAATATTCAACACGCTTCAAGCGTGGCCTCAGTTGGCCTTGGCCAAATTCATAAGTTTCCAGTCGAACAATATCACGACTGTAGCGTATATCATTCATCAAGGGGGAACAAAGAGTTCTCTAGCAATGATAGAGGTTTCCAAGATAATTCGATGGGCGGAGAATCACTCTTGCCATCTATCAGCAATCTATATCCCAGGAGTAGAGAACTGGGAAGCGGATTTTCGAAGTCGTCTGACTTTTCATCCGGGGGAGTGGGAGCTCCATTCGGAGGTGTTTGCGGCATTGATCCGTCAATGGGGCACACCGGAATTGGATTTGATGGCATCTCGTCAGAATGCCAAACTTCCTCGTTACGGGTCCAGATCAAGGGATCCCCAAGCAGTACTGGTAGATGCTCTAGCAATACCTTGGTCATTCAACCTGGCTTATGTGTTTCCTCCTTTTCCTCTCCTACCTCAACTGATTGCCAGAATCAAACAGGAGAGGGCTTCGGTAATCTTGATAGCGCCTGCCTGGCCACGCAGGACTTGGTATGCAGATCTAGTGGAAATGTCATCTCTGCCACCGTGGAAACTGCCACTGAGACAGGACCTTCTCATTCAGGGTCCGTTCCAACATCCAAATCTAAATTCTCTGCAGCTGACTGCCTGGAGATTGAACACTTGATTTTATCTAAGTGGGGATTCTCTGAGTCGGTCATTGATATCTTAATTCAGGCTCGGAAGCCTGTCACTAGGAAAATTTACCATAAGATATGGCGTAAATATCTTTATTGGTGCAAATCTAAGGGCTACTCATGGAGTAGGGTTAGGATTCCCAGGATTTTGTCCTTTCTCCAAGAAGGATTGGAGAAGGGATTATCGGCTAGTTCCTTAAAGGGACAAATTTCTGCTTTGTCAATTTTACTACATAAGCGTCTGGCGGATGTCCCAGGCGTTCAGTCTTTTTGTCAGGCTTTAGTCAGAATCAAGCCTGTGTTTAAACCTGTTGCTCCGCCATGGAGTTTGAATTTAGTTCTCAATGTTCTTCAAGGGGTTCCGTTTAAACCCATGCATTTCATAGATATTAAGCTTTTAGCTTGGAAAGTTTTGTTTTTAGTTGCTATCTCTTCTGCTCGAATAGTTTCTGAGCTTTCTGCATTAAAATGTGACTCGCCTTATCTTACATTCCATTCTGATAAGGTGATCTTGCATACTAAACCTGGATTCCTTCCTAAGGTTGTTTCAAATAAGAATATTCATAAGGAAATTGTTGTTCCTTCTCTTTGTCCTAATCCTTCTTCCAAGAAGGAGCGTCTGTTACATAACTTGGACGTGGTTCGTGCCTTGAAGTTTTACTTACAAGCGACCAAGGATTTCCGTCAAACATCTTCTCTATTTGTTTATTCTGGAAAGCGTAGGGGTCAAAAAGCTACAGCTACCTCTTTCTTTTTGGCTGAAAAGCATCATCCGTTTGGCATACGAGACTGCTGGACAGCAGCCTCCGGAAAAAATTACAGCTCATTCTACTAGAGCGGTGGCTTCCACATGGGCTTTTAAAAACGATGCTTCTGTTGAACAGATTTGTAAGGCTGCGACTTGGTCTTCCCTTCATACCTTTTCCAAATTTTCCAAATTTGATACTTTTGCTTCTCCGGGGGCTATTTTTGGGAGAAAAGTTCTTCAAGCAGTGGTGCCTTCTGTTTAGGTATCTGTCTTGTCCCTCCCGTTCATCCGTGTCCTGTTGCTTTGGTATTGTATCCCACAAGTAAAGGATGAATCCGTGGACTTGTCATATCTAGTTGAAGAAAAGGAAATTTATGCTTACCTGATAAATTGATTTCTTCTACGATACGACGAGTCCACGGCCCTCCCTGTCATATTAGACAGATTATATTTCTCCAACATTGGTGTGTCCGGTCCACGGTGTCATCCATTACTTGTGGGATATTCTCCTCCCCCACAGGGAAAGGCAAGGAGAGCACACAGCAAGAGCTGTCCATATAGTCCCTCCCAGGCTCCGCCCCCCCAGTCATTCTCCTTGCCGCTCTGAACAACAAACGACTGGCAGCTGTGCCAGATGTTCAAGCTTTTGTTCAGGCTTTGGTCAGGATCAAGCCTGTTTACAGACCCTTGACTCCTCCCTGGAGTCTAAATTTTGGTTCTTTCAGTTCTTCAAGGGGTTCCGTTTGAACCCTTACATTCCATAGATATCAAGTTGTTATCTTGGAAAGTTCTGTTTTTGGTTGCTATTTCTTCTGCTAGAAGAGTTTCTGAATTATCTGCTCTGCAGTGTAATCCGCCCTATCTGGTGTTCCATTCAGATAAGGTTGTTTTGCATACTAAACCTGGTTTCCTTCCAAAGGTTGTTTCCAACAAGAATATTAACCAGGAAATAGTTGTGCCTTCTTTGTGTCCGAATCCAGTTTCAAAGAAGGAACGCTTGTTACACAATTTAGATGTAGTCCGTGCTTTAAAGTTCTATTTAGAAGCAACAAAGGAATTCAGACAAACGTCTTCTCTGTTTGTCATTTATTCTGGCAAGAGGAGAGGTCAAAAAAGCTACTGCTACCTCTCTTTCCTTTTGGCTGAAAAGCATCATACGATTGGCTTATGAGACTGCCGGACGGCAGCCTCCTGAACGAATCACAGCTCACTCTACTAGGGCTGTGGCTTCCACATGGGCCTTCAAGAATGAGGCTTCTGTTGATCAGATATGTAAGGCAGCGACCTGGTCTTCTCTGCACACTTTGTCCAAATTCTACAAATTTGATACTTTTGCTTCTTCGGAGGCTATTTTTGGGAGAAAGGTTTTGCAAGCCGTGGTGCCTTCTGTTTAGGTAACCTGATTTGCTCCCTCCCTTCATCCGTGTCCTAAAGCTTTGGTATTGGTTCCCACAAGTAATGGATGACACCGTGGACCGGACACACCAATGTTGGAGAAAACAGAATTTATGCTTACCTGATAAATTACTTTCTCCAACGGTGTGTCCGGTCCACGGCCCGCCCTGGTTTTTTAATCAGGTTTGAATTTCTTTCTCTATACACTACAGTCACCACGGCACCCTATAGTTTCTCCTTTTTTTCTCCTAACCGTCGGTCGAATGACTGGGGGGGGCGGAGCCTGGGAGGGACTATATGGACAGCTCTTGCTGTGTGCTCTCCTTGCCTTTCCCTGTGGGGGAGGAGAATATCCCACAAGTAATGGATGACACCGTGGACCGGACACACCGTTGGAGAAAGTAATTTATCAGGTAAGCATAAATTCTGTTTTTTGTTTACAAAACTTCAGTCACCTCTGCACCTTTTAGATTTTCTTTTCTCTTCCTATACCTTCGGTTGAATGACTGGGGGTGGAGAGAAGGGAGGAACTATATATACAGCTCTGCTATGGTTCTCTTTGCCACTTCCTGTTAGCAGGAGGATAATATCCCACAAGTAAGGATGAATCCGTGGACTCGTCGTGTCGTAGAAGAAATCAATTTATCAGGTAAGCATAAATTTCCTTTTTTTATTATTTTTATTTTTTTAGTCTAACCATTGAATGAGCTGAAAACTAAAGAGAGCTCTCACATTCATATACAGGAGAGGGGTGTACAGTTTCTGCACAAACACGAGAGGGGAGCTATATATTTTGCATGTAGACAGGAGATTCGATTTTATACAGCTCGTGCATATACATGGGAGTTTAAACTTCTGGCAAATGCACGGGAGAGTGGACCGCACCTGGCGGCTATATGCACGGGAGAGTGGACCACATCTGGCGGCCATATGCATGGGAGAGTGGACTGCACCTGGCGGCTATATGCATGGGAGACAGATGTAACACTGAGATTCCCATAAGAGGCTGTACAGCCCTGGCAATACGCACAGCAGTGATCAGCTATGGCATACAGATTCATGCAAAAAAATTAGATATTGGCCACATGAACACTGAGATTTCAGAGTATTTTGTCTTATTAAAAAATGTAACTACTTTAGTATACCATATTATTTTGCTACCACCCAATGTCAGATGAGGGGTTTGTTTGTTTTTCATGGTTTATCAACGTACATATTATTTTTCTCCAACATAGGTGTGTCCGGTCCACGGCGTCATCCTTACTTGTGGGATATTCTCTTCCCCAACAGGAAATGGCAAAGAGCCCAGCAAAGCTGGTCACATGATCCCTCCTAGGCTCCGCCTTCCCCAGTCATTCTCTTTGCCGTTGTACAGGCAACATCTCCACGGAGATGGCTTAGAGTTTTTTAGTGTTTAACTGTAGTTTTTATTATTCAATCAAGAGTTTGTTATTTTAAAATAGTGCTGGTATGTACTATTTACTCTGAAACAGAAAAGAGATGAAGATTTCTGTTTGTAAGAGGAAAATGATTTTAGCAACCGTTACTAAAATCGATGGCTGTTTCCACACAGGACTGTTGAGAGGAATTAACTTCAGTTGGGGGAACAGTGAGCAGACTTTTGCTGCTTGAGGTATGACACATTCTAACAAGACGATGTAATGCTGGAAGCTGTCATTTTCCCTATGGGATCCGGTAAGCCATTTTTATTACAGAAAGAAAAAAAGGGCTTCACAAGGGCTTTTTAAGACTGTAGACATTTTCTGGGCTAAATCGATTTATATATAAACATATTTTATACTCCATAGCCTTGAGGAATTATTTTAATCTTGGGAATTATGTAAAATAACCGGCAGGCACTGTATTGGACACCTTATTCTCTAGGGGCTTTCCCTAATCATAGGCAGAGTCTCATTTTCGCGCCTCTATTGCGCACTTGTTTTTGAGAAGCATGACATGCAGATGCATGTGTGAGGAGCTCTGATACATAGAAAAGACTTTCTGAAGGCGTCATTTGGTATCGTATTCCCCTTTGGGCTTGGTTGGGTCTCAGCAAAGCAGATACCAGGGACTGTAAAGGGTTTAAATATAAAAACGGCTCCGGTTCCGTTATTTTAAGGGTTAAAGCTTCCAAATTTGGTGTGCAATACTTTTAAGGCTTTAAGACACTGTGGTGAAATTTTGGTGAATTTTGAACAATTCCTTCATACTTTTTCGCAATTGCAGTAATAAAGTGTGTTCAGTTTAAAATTTAAAGTGACAGTAACGGTTTATTTTAAAACGTTTTTTGTACTTTGTTATCAAGTTTTTGCCTGTTTAACATGTCTGAACTACCAGATAGACTGTGTTCTGAATGTGGGGAAGCCAAGGTTCCTTCTCATTTAAATAGATGTGATTTATGTGACACAAAATTTAGAGAAAATGATGCCCAAGATGATTCCTCAAGTGAGGGGAGTAAGCATGGTACTGCATCATCCCCTCCTTCGTCTACACCAGTCTTGCCCACACAGGAGGCCCCTAGTACATCTAGCGCGCCAATACTCCTTACTATGCAACAATTAACGGCTGTAATGGATAATTCTATCAAAAACATTTTAGCCAAAATGCCCACTTATCAGCGAAAGCGCGACTGCTCTGTTTTAGAAAATACTGAAGAGCATGAGGACGCTGATGATATTGGTTCTGAAGGGCCCCTACACCAGTCTGAGGGGGCCAGGGAGGTTTTGTCTGAGGGAGAAATTTCAGATTCAGGGAAAATTTCTCAACAAGCTGAACCTGATGTGATTACATTTAAATTTAAATTGGAACATCTCCGCGCTCTGCTTAAGGAGGTGTTATCCACTCTGGATGATTGTGAGAATTTGGTCATTCCAGAGAAACTATGTAAAATGGACAAGTTCCTAGAGGTCCCGGGGCCCCCCGAAGCTTTTCCTATACCCAAGCGGGTGGCGGACATTGTAAATAAAGAATGGGAAAGGCCCGGTATACCTTTCGTCCCTCCCCCCATATTTAAAAAATTGTTTCCTATAGTCGACCCCAGAAAGGACTTATGGCAGACAGTCCCCAAGGTCGAGGGGGCGGTTTCTACTCTAAACAAACGCACCACTATACCCATAGAAGATAGTTGTGCTTTCAAAGATCCTATGGATAAAAAATTAGAAGGTTTGCTTAAAAAGATGTTTGTTCAGCAAGGTTACCTTCTACAACCAATTTCATGCATTGTTCCTGTCACTACAGCAGCGTGTTTCTGGTTCGATGAGCTAGAAAAGGCGCTCAATAATAATTCTTCTTCTTATGAGGAGATTATGGACAGAATTCATGCTCTCAAATTGGCTAATTCTTTCACCCTAGACGCCACTTTGCAATTGGCTAGGTTAGCGGCGAAAAATTCTGGTTTTGCTATTGTGGCGCGCAGAGCGCTTTGGTTAAAATCTTGGTCAGCGGATGCGTCTTCCAAGAACAAATTGCTTAACATTCCTTTCAAGGGGAAAACGCTGTTTGGCCCTGACTTGAAAGAGATTATCTCTGATATCACTGGGGGCAAGGGCCACGCCCTTCCTCAGGATAGGTCTTTCAAGGCCAAAAATAAACCTAATTTTCGTCCCTTTCGCAGAAACGGACCAGCCCCAAGTGCTACGTCCTCTAAGCAAGAGGGTAATACTTCTCAAGCCAAGCCAGCCTGGAGACCAATGCAAGGCTGGAACAAAGGAAAGCAGGCCAAGAAACCTGCCACTGCTACCAAGACAGCATGAGATGTTGGCCCCCGATCCGGGACCGGATCTGGTGGGGGGCAGACTCTCTCTCTTCGCTCAGGCTTGGGCAAGAGATGTTCTGGATCCTTGGGCACTAGAAATAGTCTCCCAAGGTTATCTTCTGGAATTCAAGGGGCTTCCCCCAAGGGGGAGGTTCCACAGGTCTCAATTGTCTTCAGACCACATAAAAAAACAGGCATTCTTACATTGTGTAGAAGACCTGTTAAAAATGGGAGTGATTCATCCTGTTCCATTAGGAGAACAAGGGATGGGGTTCTACTCCAATCTGTTCGTAGTTCCCAAAAAAGAGGGAACATTCAGACCAATCTTAGATCTCAAGATCCTAAACAAGTTTCTCAAGGTTCCATCGTTCAAAATGGAAACCATTCGAACAATTCTTCCTTCCATCCAGGAAGGTCAATTCATGACCACGGTGGATTTAAAGGATGCGTATCTACATATTCCTATCCACAAGGAACATCATCGGTTCCTAAGGTTCGCATTCCTGGACAAGCATTACCAGTTTGTGGCACTTCCGTTCGGATTAGCCACTGCTCCAAGGATTTTCACAAAGGTACTAGGGTCCCTTCTAGCGGTGCTAAGACCAAGGGGCATTGCAGTAGTACCTTACTTGGACGACATTCTGATTCAAGCGTCGTCCCTTCCTCAAGCAAAGGCTCACACGGACATTGTCCTGGCCTTTCTCAGATCTCACGGGTGGAAAGTGAACGTAGAAAAAAGTTCTCTATCTCCGTCAACAAGGGTTCCCTTCTTGGGAACAATAATAGACTCCTTAGAAATGAGGATTTTTCTGACAGAGGCCAGAAAATCAAAACTTCTAAACTCTTGTCAAATACTTCATTCTGTTCCTCTTCCTTCCATAGCGCAGTGCATGGAAGTAATAGGTTTGATGGTAGCGGCAATGGACATAGTTCCTTTTGCGCGAATTCATCTAAGACCATTACAACTGTGCATGCTCAGTCAGTGGAATGGGGACTATACAGACTTGTCTCCGACGATACAAGTAGATCAGAGGACCAGAGATTCACTCCGTTGGTGGCTGTCCCTGGACAACCTGTCACAGGGGATGAGCTTCCGCAGACCAGAGTGGGTCATTGTCACGACCGACGCCAGTCTGGTGGGCTGGGGCGCGGTCTGGGGACCCCTGAAAGCTCAGGGTCTTTGGTCTCGGGAAGAATCTCTTCTACCGATAAATATTCTGGAACTGAGAGCGATATTCAATGCTCTCAAGGCTTGGCCTCAGCTAGCAAAGGCCAAGTTCATACGGTTTCAATCAGACAACATGACGACTGTTGCGTACATCAACCATCAGGGGGGAACAAGGAGTTCCCTGGCGATGGAAGAAGTGACCAAAATCATTCAATGGGCGGAGACTCACTCCTGCCACTTGTCTGCAATCCACATCCCAGGAGTGGAAAATTGGGAAGCGGATTTTCTGAGTCGTCAGACATTTCATCCGGGGGAGTGGGAACTCCATCCGGAAATCTTTGCCCAAATTACTCAATTGTGGGGCATTCCAGACATGGATCTGATGGCCTCTCGTCAGAACTTCAAGGTTCCTTGCTACGGGTCCAGATCCAGGGATCCCAAGGCGACTCTAGTAGATGCACTAGTAGCACCTTGGACCTTCAAACTAGCTTATGTATTCCCGCCGTTTCCTCTCATCCCCAGGCTGGTAGCCAGGATCAATCAGGAGAGGGCATCGGTGATCTTGATAGCTCCTGCGTGGCCACGCAGGACTTGGTATGCAGACCTGGTGAATATGTCATCGGCTCCACCATGGAAGCTACCTTTGAGACGAGACCTTCTTGTTCAAGGTCCGTTCGAACATCCGAATCTGGTCTCACTCCAACTGACTGCTTGGAGATTGAACGCTTGATCTTATCAAAGCGAGGGTTCTCAGATTCTGTCATTGATACTCTTGTTCAGGCCAGAAAGCCTGTAACTAGAAAAATTTACCACAAAATATGGAAAAAATATATCTGTTGGTGTGAATCTAAAGGATTCCCTTGGGACAAGGTAAAAATTCCTAAGATTCTATCCTTTCTTCAAGAAGGTTTGGAGAAAGGATTATCTGCTAGTTCCTTGAAGGGACAGATTTCTGCCTTGTCTGTGTTACTTCACAAAAAGCTGGCAGCTGTGCCAGATGTTCAAGCCTTTGTTCAGGCTCTGGTTAGAATCAAGCCTGTTTACAAACCTTTGACTCCTCCTTGGAGTCTCAATTTAGTTCTTTCAGTTCTTCAGGGGGTTCCGTTTGAACCCTTACATTCCGTTGATATTAAGTTATTATCTTGGAAAGTTTTGTTTTTGGTTGCAATTTCTTCTGCTAGAAGAGTTTCAGAATTATCTGCTCTGCAGTGTTCTCCTCCTTATCTGGTGTTCCATGCAGATAAGGTGGTTTTACGTACTAAACCTGGTTTTCTTCCGAAAGTTGTTTCTAACAAAAACATTAACCAGGAGATAGTCGTGCCTTCTTTGTGTCCGAATCCAGTTTCAAAGAAGGAACGTTTGTTGCACAATTTGGATGTTGTTCGTGCTCTAAAATTCTATTTAGATGCTACAAAGGATTTTAGACAAACATCTTCCTTGTTTGTTGTTTATTCTGGTAAAAGGAGAGGTCAAAAAGCAACTTCTACCTCTCTCTCTTTTTGGATTAAAAGCATCATCAGATTGGCTTATGAGACTGCCGGACGGCAGCCTCCTGAAAGAATCACAGCTCATTCCACTAGGGCTGTGGCTTCCACATGGGCCTTCAAGAACGAGGCTTCTATTGATCAGATATGTAAGGCAGCGACTTGGTCTTCACTGCACACTTTTACTAAATTTTACAAGTTTGATACTTTTGCTTCTTCTGAGGCTATTTTTGGGAGAAAGGTTTTGCAAGCCGTGGTGCCTTCCATCTAGGTGACCTGATTTGCTCCCTCCCTTCATCCGTGTCCTAAAGCTTTGGTATTGGTTCCCACAAGTAAGGATGACGCCGTGGACCGGACACACCTATGTTGGAGAAAACAGAATTTATGTTTACCTGATAAATTACTTTCTCCACGGGTGTGTCCGGTCCACGGCCCGCCCTGGTTTTTTAATCAGGTCTGATAATTTATTTTCTTTAACTACAGTCACCACGGTATCATATGGTTTCTCCTATGCAAATATTCCTCCTTTACGTCGGTCGAATGACTGGGGAAGGCGGAGCCTAGGAGGGATCATGTGACCAGCTTTGCTGGGCTCTTTGCCATTTCCTGTTGGGGAAGAGAATATCCCACAAGTAAGGATGACGCCGTGGACCGGACACACCGTTGGAGAAAGTAATTTATCAGGTAAACATAAATTCTGTTTTTTCACGTCCTGATGAAAGGGATGTTCCAATCCCCCAAACTACAATAACATTTTGTGTGCATTGATAAATCTTGAGAGTATATTAGACATGTGCATTGGCAGTTTTGTTTACTGACAATTGCAGGAGGTGGCCTCCAGCAGCATTCAGCTATTTTCTGAGCCATATTTCTTCTTGTGAAAGTGTAACACACTAAGATCTGAGCAAAATTGGGCATTTCAGAGCCCATTAGCCCCTTTTTCAGACAAACCATATACATTTAAAAAAATAAAATAAGACAGTTTTACAAATCTCGGTTACCATCAATCACCAGCGTGCACGGTAATATTTAAAAACATAATTGGCTAATCAACTTGTTCAGATTAATTCTAAATGAAAACCTGCTATTTTTAATTCCTGCAGGCAGTAGTACTCAATTACGACTGCCCCGTTGCTATGTAAACAAGTGAGGGGCTCAGTGTTCCGTCACTTAGTGACACGTGGCTATATGCATTTGTTAGTCCCTTTACAGAAACATAACTATACAACATTGTTGTTCAAGTAGTTCACTGAGCTAACCGGAGTGCTCCGTATGAATATTTATTAAGTACAATATAATCTGTGACTGTAGCCCATGTGACACGCAACGAGAGAATGGAGAGAGATGTGATCACGGAACCAGTAACCTATTTGATACCTGTTATATATATTTAAATGAGAGAGGGATAAGTGGAAGGAATTTAACATTTCCTCTTGAGAAAGTCAACAGGCTTTAGCAGACAAAACGCATAGAGGTTTACTGTACCGCACGAGCTTTCTTATCCCACAAGCAGGCGTCATTGAACTACGCATTAAGAGGTTCAAACAGGAACCCGCTACCATCCGGGGGAAAGAACAGCGAGAGAACGTAGGACACTGACAGAAGAGGAGTAAAATAGGAGCTCAACAGGACAGGGTGTGAGGATGTATTTTATCACTTTGAAAACTTTTTTCTGCTTTTATTTTTTAAGTGCAAATGTTAAAAGCGCTTGCTGTGTTATTTTATTAATACCTTTGTGTCTGGGTTGCGCTTATTTCTATTTTTTAGAGCTAACTTTCATCTCAGACCACTACAACTGTGCATGCTCAGTCAGTGGAATGGGGATTATGCGAATTTATCTCCTCAGATAAATCTGGACCAAGAGACCAGAGACTCTCTTCGGTGGTGGTTGTCACAGGACAATCTGTCCCAAGGGATGTGCTTCCGCAGGCCATCTTGGGTAATAGTAACGACGGACGCCAGTCTCCTGGGCTGGGGTGCAGTCTGGAATTCCCTGAAGGCTCAGGGTGTGTGGACTCAGGTGGAATCTCAATTGCCAATCACTATTCTGGAACTGAGAGCGATATTCAACGCGCTGCTGGCGTGGCCTCAGTTGGCTTCAGCCAAATTCATAAGATTCCAGTCGGACAATATCCCGACTGTGGCATATATCAATCATCAGGGGGGAACAAGGAGTTCTCTAGCGATGATAGAAGTATCAAAGATAATTCGATGGGCAGAGGTTCACTCTTGCCATCTGTCTGCGATCTCTATCCCAGGAGTAGAAAACTGGGAAGCGGATTTTCTAAGTCCTCAGACTTTTCATCCGGGGGAGTGGGAACTCCATCTGGAGGTGTTTGCAACCTTGATTCATCAATGGGGCACACCGGAATTGGATCTGATGGCATCTCGACAGAATGCCAAACTTCCATGTTACGGGTCCAGGTCAAGGGATCCCCAGGCTGTACTAATAGATGCTCTAGCAGTACCTTGGTCGTTCAACCTGGCTTATGTGTTTCCACCTTTTCCTCTCCTTCCTCGTGTGATTGCCAGAATCAAACAGGAGAGGGCTTCAGTAATTCTAATAGCGCCTGCGTGGCCACGCAGGACCTGGTATGCAGATCTAGGGGACATGTCGTCTCTACCACCGTGGAGACTGCCATTGAGAAAGGACCTTCTCATTCAAGGTCCTTTCCAACATCCAAATCTAACTTCTCTGCAGCTGACTGCTTGGAGATTGAACGCTTGATTTTATCTAAACGGGGTTTCTCTGAGCCGGTTATTGATACTCTGATTCAGGCTCGCGAACCGGTTACTAGAAAAATTTACCATTAGATATGGCGTAAATATCTTTATTGGTGTGAATCCAAGGGTTACTCATGGAGTAAGATTAGGATTCCTAGGATTTTGTCTTTTCTCCAAGAAGGATTGGAGAAGGGATTATCAGCTAGTTCCTTGAAGGGACAAATTTCTGCTTTGTTAATTTTGCTTCACAAGCGTCTGGCAGATGTACCAGATGTTCAGGCTTTTTGTCAGGTTTTAATCAGAATCAAGCCTCTGTTTAAAGCAATTGCTCCGCCATGGAGCTTGAATTTAGTTCTTAATGTTCTTCAAGGGGTTCTGTTTGAACCCATGCATTCCATAGATATTAAACTGTTATCTTGGAAAGTTAGTTTTGTTTTTAGTAGCTATTTCTTCGGCTCGAAGAGTTTCTGAGCATTCTGCATTACAATGTGATTCCCCTTACAGGTATACCCCGCTCATACAGCGGGTTAGGGACCGGAGCCCCGCTGTAAAGTGAAAACCGCCTTAAAGTGAAACAAGGCAGTTTTAGCTTTCTTTTCACTTGCCAGTGTGTTTAAAAACTTGAAAACATGTCTAAACTAACATATATTAGGAGTGCAATAGTGCTACATTTAGTTTAACACTAGCACAGCACAGTATTCAATAAATACTGTACCTGTAAAATATTGACTATTACTGTAGTAAAATTTGCCAGACTATAGCACTGAGACACAGATTGCACTGTAGTGCTGTAAACAGAGTGAACTAATCATAACAAAATGGTGCCAGTCACTTTTCTCGCAATCTCACGATGATTACAGCACTGTTTCCAAATCACTGGAGGATGAACTTTAGCTCCACAAAGCGCTGTATTAGCGAAACGCTGTAAAGTGAAGCGCTGTAAAGTGAGGTATACCTGTATCTTATATTCCATTCTGATAAGGTGATTTTGCGTACTAAACCTGGATTCCTTCCTAAGGTTGTTTCAAATAAGAATATTAATCAGGAAATTGTGGTTCCTTCCTTGTGTCCTAATCCTTCCTCTAAGAAGGAACGTTTGTTAAATAATTTGGATGTGGTTCGCTCTTTAAAATTTTATTTACAAGCGACCAAGGATTTCCGTCAAATATCTTCCCTGTTTGTTGTTTATTCTGGGAAGCGTAGGGGTCAAAAAGCTACGGCTACCTCTCTCTCTTTTTGGCTGAGAAGCATCATCCGCCTGGCATATGAGATTGCTGGACAGCTGCCCCCTGAAAAGATTACGGTTGATTCCACTAGAGCTGTGGCTTCCACTTGGGCTTTTAAAAACAATGCTTCTGTTGAACAGATTTGTAAGGCTGCGACTTGGTCCTACCTTCATACTTTTTCCAAATTTTATAATTTTGCTTCTTCTGAGGCTTTTTTTTGGGAGTAAGGTGCTTCAAGCAGTGGTGCCTTTCGTTTAGGTTCCTGTCTTGTACCTCCCTTTCATCCGTGTCCTAAAGCTTTGGTATTGGTATCCCACAAGTAAAGGATGAAACCCGTGGACTCGGTATATCTTGTAAAAAAAGGAAATTTATGCTTACCTGATAAATTAATCTCTTTTACGATATACTGAGTCCACGGCCCACCCTGTCATTTTGAGACAGGATTTATTTTTTATAAACTTTAGTCACCTCTGCACCTCGTTAGTTCTTTCCCTTTCTCTTCCTATACCTTTGGTCGAATGACTGGGGGGAGGAGTTAAGGGAGGAGCTATATAGCAGCTCTGCTGTGGTTCTCTTTGCCACTTCCTGTTAGCAGGAGGATTATATCCCACAAGTAAAGGATGAAACCCGTGGACTTGGTATATCGTAAAAGAAATTAATTTATCAGGTAAGCATAAATTTCCTTTTTTCTTTCATGATTCAGATAGAGCATGCAATTTTAAGCAAGTTTATAATTTGCTCCTATTATACATTTTTCTTAACTCTTGCTACCTTTATTTGAAAAGCAGTGTAAGCTTAAAAGGCCGGCCCATTTTCTTCTATAAGATACGACGAGTCCACGGATTCATCCTTGTGGGATATTATCCTCCTGCTAATAGGAAGTGGCAAAGTGGCACCACAGCAGAGCTGTCTATATAGCTCCTCCCTTGACTCCACCCCCCAGTCATTATCTTTGCCTACACTCAGTGGCGTAGCGTGGGTTGTCAGCGCCCAGGGCAAGGCAAGTATTGCGCCCCCCCAACCCCATTTTAGATATGCTGCTTCTTCTTACATTTGGGACAAATCAAGCAAAGACCCAAGCCTGGTAGATCACATAAAGCAAGGGACACTGTCTCCTCTCCCACAAAATGCTCCCTTAACCATCTTTACTGGATAACTGTTATTGCTGATGATACCCATATCCCCAAAATATGTCCCTTGTCATAAGCAGCTGCTAATCAGTAGCGCCTTACAAATAAAGCCATGAAAATAATATATTGGCAATACAAGAGGGAGTGGGTGAAGCCTGCAAGCATTATGTGCTATCCCCCTGTGATCAAACCCTGTCTGCAGCTCTCCAGAGCTGGGCAAATATATACAATATTAAATTTTAAGATTTATTCTCGTTTTACACATGGGGGAAAGCCCCCCTTAACCCCCATCTGGTGGTGACATGTCATGATCTGTAAAACTTCATGGTACAAATACTGCAGATCACAGGGTGCACCCACCCCCACATTGCAGCAACCCATATTGTATATGTGGTGCAATAGGTTTTTGGTAAGTCGTTAAAAAGAGGAAAAGGAGACACACAGGTTGGCAGCTGTTACATAAGGTTGTCCCTGCTGGGCAGACTGTCTTTTGGGTGCCAATGACATATAAAAGTGGGGTATATATTCTTCCTTAATAAATATAACAATTGTAAGTAATCAATATAAAAGGGACATGGGACAGACAACCCAGCATTATATACATATATGGGGGGAGGGTGTATGGTATTTAGGGGGGTGCTGTTAAATTTATTTACTAACACAAATTATAGTTATTTTTTTTTACTTTAAATGCAGTAAGGGTGGGTTAAATGTAAATAAAAAAGGCAATGAGCACCCAAACCCTAAAAATCGGTAAAAGTCCACACCTCAGGAGTCCAGCAAGAAATAGATTCAAGATGGTGAATTCATAGGACTTCTTTGATAGGAGACAAACACAGTGAAATGCCTGGTGAGCAGCACAATCCTGGTGCCAGACAGCACACAAATCCCTAAATCTACTTCTGCCCTAGGAAGATCATGGAGGGGAAAAATCAAATAGAGGAAACAAGGTCTCATTTGGTCAACTGTCACAAATATACTTTTTTTGTGCAAGGACAAGATGGCGTAAGTTGTAATCAGAATCCGGTCAAACATGAAAGTATGGTCTCTGATCACCCCACCATCCCACTAACTAGGTAACTGGGGTTAACAGAAAGGCAGAGCCCAGCCATGCTGCCACCAGTGCCACGGGTTTGAAAGAGATTTATTGCACTTTTTAAGGATTCCTCCCCCCCACCTCTGCTTAGAGATCCTTAAAAAGTGCCCCAGGCAATGCATGGCATTCTGGCTCTGGGTCCTTTGATGGAAGGGAACTTACTTGTTGGGTAATAATAGAACCGTAATTAAGCTGCATTTTGGGTGTTGCTAGTATCAAGCAAAAACAGGGCTATAAGTAAGTCTGATCCTGACACCTTACCTTAGTCGCGGCATCACCACATTCCTGACGGGTCGCAGAACAGAGCTGAGGGCCTGTCAGAATTTTTAGCCTCCCTTCTTCCCTTTGCTAAGTTGAGGCTAGAAGCGCCCCTCAGAATTATGCGCCCGGGGCAACCGCCCCTGTTGCCCCCCCCCACGCTACGCCACTGCCTACACTAAGTAATAGGAAGGGTAAAGTGACAGAGGTGATAAAATGTTAGTTTTTATTTTCTTCAAGCAAGACTTTTTTATTTTAAATGGTACCGGTGAGTGCTATTTTTTCCCAGGCAGCAGATGGATGAAGACTTCTGCCTGGAGACTGATGATCTTAGCAGTTGTTACTAAGATCCAGAGTAGTTCCCACAGAATGGCTGAGGAGTACTTAAAGGGACACTAAACCCAATTTTTTTCTTAACTAACAAGTAATTGTAAATAGACTTACAAATAAGAATAGGTAACTTAAATCTGTGAGAAAAATTCCACCAACTGAGCCCTATCAGAGTCAGAGCTAGATTTGTATTAGTTAGAAAAAATGTTTTTCTTATCCATTCATACACTAAAGTTTATTAATTCGATATATTTAACCACACATACATTTAGCAAGAGCTAAAAATTAAAAACACTACACCTAAGTTGAGCTATGGTTTTTAAATTAATCTGAAATCAGCATAAAAGGTATCTTGCAGCAAAATTATAAATATAGGCTAAGCCCTTACAATCCGAGGGCTAGTTTAAGTTTAATTTTACCAAGTTTGTTATAAAGCTGCAATTTACCAGACCAACAAAGGTGAGCAAGTTAAAAAAGGGAAAGACAAAGCTTATCCCAGAGGACCCCTGACGTACGTTTCACAAAAAACGCTTCCTCAGAGGGGTGTGGAGCCGCTGCAAAATGTCATATTTATGAGTCTTTAAGACCCTCCTCAGGTATTGAGTGGATATGCCTGATTGCCAATAGTCAGATTGTTATTGGCTTATACATATGTCAATCACAGAAGTGACTAGGGATAGGATAGAGTAGGGGGTAGTGGTTCCTGACGTCAGTGTGATGTCTGAAGTGGGCGTGTTTGTTTACATTTACATCACTAGTATAGCCCTCATTGGATGATTGTATTGAACATATGTTCCACAGTTATACTGAGCCGGGTATCTAACATCTCAATAGACGGCATAATCAACTCGATTAGATGCTGAACTTCCCATATGTTTATGTTAGTCATAGGAGGCATGACTAACATAAACATATGGGAAGTTCAGCATCTAATCGAGTTGATCAATTTTGTCCCTTGATAATAGCGATAAAAATGAGTTGTTGACAAATTTTGAAAGGGCTAATCTGTGTTCCGGTATAGGTTGTTGCGCCACTATATGTGTCAATTTCTTGATCTGGGAATGAAAGAGGCTGACAGTGAACCGGCCAATATTAGCTGCTTGGTGCAACTTCTTTGACATTATATAGTGAGGACGCATTGAATTTATTTGCCTATGATATGCGATCTTGCTCGGCAGTAACCGTTCTATGCCGTCTATTGAGATGTTAGATACCCGGCTCAGTATAACTGTGGAACATATGTTCAATACAATCATCCAATGAGGGCTATACTAGTGATGTAAATGTAAACAAACACGCCCACTTCAGACATCACACTGACGTCAGGAACCACTACCCCCTACTCTATCCTATCCCTAGTCACTTCTGTGATTGACATATGTATAAGCCAATAACAATCTGACTATTGGCAATCAGGCATATCCACTCAATACCTGAGGAGGGTCTTAAAGACTCATAAATATGACATTTTGCAGCGGCTCCACACCCCTCTGAGGAAGCGTTTTTTGTGAAACGTACGTCAGGGGTCCTCTGGGATAAGCTTTGTCTTTTCCTTTTTTAACTTGCTCACCTTTGTTGGTCTGGTAAATTGCAGCTTTATAACAAACTTGGTAAAATTAAACTTAAACTAGCCCTCGGATTGTAAGGGCTTAGCATATATTTATAATTTTGCTGCAAGATACCTTTTATGCTGATTTCAGATTAATTTAAAAACCATAGCTCAACTTAGGTGTAGTGTTTTTAATTTTTAGCTCTTGCTAAATGTATGTGTGGTTAAATATATCGACTTAATAAACTTTAGTGTATGAATGGATAAGAAAAACATTTTTTCTAACTAATACAAATCTAGTTCTGACTCTGATAGGGCTCAGTTGGTGGAATTTTTCTCACAGATTTAAGTTACCTATTCTTATTTGTAAGTCTATTTACAATTACTTGTTAGTTGTACTTTGCTTTTAACTTTAAATCTGTGGCAGGAGGTATTAGCGGTTAGGAGATTATAAAACTCAAATTGGGCTATTTGCCTTTAACCACTAACCTCTTGTATATAGTATACTCTGCCCTACCCCCACCTACTCTTACTCTAAAGTGTTCCAATTTTTTTCTTTCATGATTCAGATAGATAATACAAATTTAAACAATCCAATTTACTTCTTTTATTTATTTTGCTTCATTTTTTAGATATCCTTAGTTGAAGAAAAAGCAATGCACATGGGTGAGCCAATCACATGAAGCTTCTATGTGCAGCAACCAATCAGCAGCTACTAAGCTTAGATATGCTTTTCAGCAAAGAATATTGAGAGGATAAAACAAATTAGATAATGGAAGTAAATTAGAAAGTTGTTTAAAATGACATGCTCTTTCTAAATCATGAAAGAAAAAATTTGGGTTTCATGTCCCTTTAAGAAACTTCAGTGTGAGGAACGTTTTTCATGCTACAAGCATTGAGGTATGTTCAGTCATTTTTTTTCTGGAGAGACTGTGTTATTTCAGAATTGGCTGACAGTATCCCCATGAGGGAAAGGGTAAGCAGTAATCCTAATGTATAGAGAGGGGTTTTACTGGACCTGAATATTGGGCTATAAAAAATGGTTGACACTGATGATATGATGTTTGTGGGCAAACGTTTCTATGTTGGGAGTTAAAGATAACGTTTTTTGTGGCAAACGTTTTGACTTTATATTAATAATGGAGGGTACACATGGCTTCACTTAGATCGGTATATGAACCCACATGGCTAGGTTTTAGACCGCTCTGGTGCGGTTATTGTTAAGGTTGTGAGACATCGAGTGAGATGGGCGGGGCCTATTTTAGCGCCTCAGTTGCGCAGTTGTTTTTCCCATGCAAGCAGCAAGCTCCAACTCCGGTGGGCCTTTCAGGACAGTTTGGGCTTAATTGAAGGGTTAATCCAACTTTGCAGACCCCTGAGGGCAGGTAGGCGCCACAGCAGGGCTGTGGAGAGGTGCAGGGGGTGTTTTTGTTTAAATATAACGTTTTTTAGTAGAATGTTTTTTGTTCTTAAGGGTTAAGTATTCCCAATACAAGTTGGGATGCATTTATCATAAAATTGTGATATTTTTATCGTTTTAAAGCAGTTTTGGAAAAATTGTATGCTTTTTTTTCTCTTAAAGGCGCAGTACGGTTTTTTCAGATTATTTTTTTTCACAAAATAAAGTGTTTTCAAGTCTGTTTGTGCTCATTACTAGCCTGTTTTAACATGTCTGACATTGAGGAAAGCCAATGTTCTATGTGTTTAGAAGCCATTGTGGAACCCCCACTTCAAATGTGTCCCTCATGTACTGAAAGGGCCTTACATTGCAAAGAACATATTTCTATTGCATGATGTACCGAGTCCACGGATTCATCCTAACTTGTGGGATAATATCCTTCCTGACAGGAAGTAGCAAAGAGAGCACCACAGCAGAGCTGTCCATATAGCTCCCCCCTTAACTCCACCCCCCAGTCATTCTCTTTGCTGGCTCTAAGCAGGAAGAGTAAAGAGAAGAGGTGTTAAACTGTTAGTTTATCTTGTTAAGTGTGTTCAGTCCACGGGTCATCCATTACTTATGGGATATATTCTCCTTCCCAACAGGCTCCTCCCCTCACATGTCATATCCAGTCATTCTCTTGCAACCCTCAACAAAGAAGGAGGTCGCGGGAGGAGTTGGAGTTTTTACTTAATTATTCTTCAATCAAAAGTTTGTTATTTTAAATGGCACCGGAGTGTGCTGTTTTTCTATCTCAGGCAGTATTTGGAAGAAGAAACTGCCTGCGTATTCTATGATCTTAGCAGGCGTAACTAAGATCCACTGGCTGTTCTCGACATTCTGAGGAGTGGGGTAACTTCAGAACATGGGAATAGCATGCGGGGTCCCCCCGCAAATGAGGTATGTGCAGTACAATATTTTCTGGGAATGGAATTGACTAAGAAAATACTGCTGTTACCCGTATGATGTAAGTACAGCCTTAAATGCAGTAGTAGTGACTGGTATCAGGCTGATAAATGTATGCACAGTAGAGTTATTTTCTAGGGACTAGAATTTGACTGAGAAAATACTGTTAATACTGAAATAATGCTTAAGCCTTATCTGCAGTGGTAGCGACTGGTTGCAGGCTTAGTGATAACTTTGCATGACATTAAAGAAGTTTATTTTAAAAACGTTTACTGGCATGTTATTCGTTTTGTGAGGTACTTTGGTGATAAATCCTTTTGGGCATGAATTTTTTCTCTTTTTTTCCACATGGCTAACGTATATTTCTGTATAGAAACCGTTATATCAGGTCTCCCTCTGTTGTAAATGAGCGGGAGGGGCCTCTTTTTAGCGCCTTGTTGCGCAGTTAAAATTCTAGCACAGTCTTCCTGCTTCTTCCTCCTTGATCCAGGACGTCTCTAGAGAGCTCAGGGGTCTTCAAAATTCGTTTTTGAGGGAGATAATCAGTCACAGCAGACCTGAGACAGTGTGTTAGACTGTGATAAAAACGTTTAATATTAATTTGATATCCGTTTTTTTGGGTACTGAGGGATAATCATCCTGTTGCTAATGGGTGCAATCCTCTGCTAATTAATACATTTAAAGAATTGTTGACTATAACTGAATTAGTTCTTGTTACTCAACTGTGTTTTTTAAAAGCGCTGCAGCGTTTTTTATATTGTTTGCAAACTTATTGAAAGTATTTTCCAAGCTTGCTAGCTTCATTGCTAGTCTGTTTAAACATGTCTGATACAGAGGAATCTGCTTGTTCATTATGTTTAAAAGCCGTTGTGGAGCCCAATAGAAATATGTGTACCAATTGTATTGATGTTACTTTGAAAAATCAATCTGTACCGATTAAAAAATTATCACCAGACAACGAGGGGGCAGTTATGCCGTCTAACTCTCCTCACGTGTCAGTACCTTCGTCTCCCGCTCGGGAGGTGCGTGAGATTGAGGCGCCAAGTACATCAAGGCCCTTACAAATCACTTTACATGATATGGCTAATGTTATGAAAGAAGTATTATACAATATGCCCGAGTTAAGAGGCAAGCGCGACAGTTCTGGGTTAAGGACAGAGCGAGCCGATGACATGAGAGCCATGTCTGATACTGCGTCACAATTTGCAGAACATGAGGACGGAGAGCTTCATTCTGTGGGTGACGGTTCTGATTCGGGGAGACCGGATTCAGAAATTTTAAATTTAAGCTTGAGAACCTCTGCGTGTTGCTAGGGGAGGTGTTAGCGGCTCTGAATGATTGTGACACGGTGGCAATCCCAGAGAAATTATGTAAGCTGGATAAATACTACGCGGTGCCGGTGTGTACTGACATTTTTCCTATACCAAAGAGGCTTACAGAGATTATTAGTAAGGAGTGGGATAGACCCGGTGTGCCCTTTTCCCCTCCTCCGATATTTAGAAAAATGTTCCCTATAGACGCCACCACACAAGACTTATGGCAGACGGTCCCTAAGGTGGAGGGAGCAGTTTCTACTCTAGCCAAGCGTACCACTATCCCGGTGGAGGATAGCTGTGCTTTCTCAGATCCAATGGATAAAAATTTAGAGGGTTATCTTAAGAAAATGTTTGTTCAACAAGGTTTTATATTACAGCCTCTTGCATGCATTGCGCCTGTCACTGCTGCAGCGGCATTCTGGTTTGAGTCTCTGGAAGAGGCGATTCACACAGCACCATTGGATGAGTCTCTGAGCAAGATTAGAACCCTTAAGCTGGCTAATGCGTTTGTTTCGGATGCCATAGTGCATTTAACCAAACTTGCGGCTAAAAATTCCGGATTCGCCATACAGGCGCGCAGAGCGCTTTGGCTTAAATCCTGGTCAGCAGATGTAACTTCTAAGTCTAAATTACTAAACATTCCTTTCAAAGGGCACTCCTTATTCGGGCCCGGCTTGAAGGAAATTATTGCTGACATTACTGGAGGTAAGGGCCACACCCTTCCTCAGGACAGGGCCAAGTCGAAGGCCAAACAGTCTAATTTTCGTGCCTTTCATAATTTCAAGGCAGGAGCAGCATCAACTTCCTCCGCTCCAAAACAGGAAGGAACTACTGCTCGTTACAGACAGGGTTGGAAAGGCAACCAGTCATGGAACAAGGGCAAGCAGGCCAGAAAGCCTACTTCCGCCCCTAAGACAGCATGAAGTCAGGGCCCCCTTTCCGGAGACGGAACTAGTGGGGGGCAGACTCTCTCTCTTCGCCCAGGCTTGGGCAAGAGATGTACAGGATCCCTGGACGTTAGAGATTATATCTCAGGGATACCTTCTGGATTTCAAAACTTCTCCTCCACAAAGGAGGTTTCATCTGTCGAGGTTATCAACAAACCTAGTAAAGAAAGAGGCATTTCTACAATGTGTACAAGACCTCTTAGTGATGGGAGTAATCCACCCAGTTCCGCGGACGGAACAGGGGCAAGGGTTTTATTCAAATCTGTTTGTGGTTCCTAAGAAGGAGGGAACCTTCAGACCAATCTTAGATTTAAAAATCTTAAACAAATTCCTAAGGGTTCCATCGTTCAAGATGGAAACCATTCGGACCATCCTACCCATGATCCAAGAGGGTCAATATATGACCACAGTGGATTTAAAGGATGCCTACCTTCACATACCGATTCACAAAGATCATTATCGGTACCTAAGGCTTGCCTTTCTAGACAGGCATTACCAGTTTGTAGCGCTTCCCTTCGGGTTAGCTACGGCTCTCTTCTGGCGGTACTAAGACCACGAGGCATAGCGGTGGCTCCGTACCTAGACGACATTCTGATACAAGCGTCAAGTTTTCAAAATGCAAAGTCTCATACAGAGATAGTTCTAGCATTTCTGAGGTCGCATGGGTGGAAAGTGAACGTGGAAAAGAGTTCTCTGGTACCACTCACAAGGGTCCTTTTTCTAGGGACTCTTATAGATTCTGTAGAGATGAAGATTTACCTGACGGAGTCCAGGTTATCAAAGCTTCTCAATGCTTGCCGTGTCCTTCACTCCATTCCAAGCCCATCAGTAGCTCAGTGCATGGAAGTAATCGGCTTAATGGTCGCGGCAATGGACATAGTGCCATTTGTGCGCCTACATCTCAGACCGCTGCAACTATGCATGCTAAGTCAATGGAACGGGAATTACTCAGATCTGTCCCCTTTGCTAAATCTGGACCAGGAGACCAGAGATTCTCTTCTCTGGTGGTTGTCACGGGTTCATTTGTCCAAAGGAATGACTTTTCGCAGACCAGATTGGACGATTGTAACAACAGATGCCAGCCTACTAGGCTGGGGAGCAGTCTGGAACTCCCTGAAGGCTCAGGGATCGTGGACTCAGGAGGAGAAACTCCTCCCAATAAACATTCTAGAATTAAGAGCAATATTCAATGCTCTTCTAGCTTGGCCTCAGCAACACTGAGGTTCATCAGATTTCAGTCGGACAACATCACGACTGTGGCTTACATCAATCATCAAGGGGGAACCAGGAGTTCCCTAGCGATGTTGGAAGTCTCAAAGATAATTCGCTGGGCAGAGTCTCACTCTTGCCACCTGTCAGCGATCTACATCCCAGGCGTGGAGAACTGGGAGGCGGATTTTCTAAGTCGCCAGACTTTTCATCCGGGGGAGTGGGAACTTCACCCGGAGGTATTTGCCCAACTGATTCATCGTTGTGGCAAACCGGATCTGGATCTCATGGCATCTCGCCAGAACGCCAAGCTTCCTTGTTATGGATCCAGGTCCAGGGACCCGGGAGCGGTGCTGGTAGATGCTCTAGCAGCCCCTTGGGTTTTCAACATAGCTTATGTTTCCACCTTTTCCGTTGCTACCTCGACTGATTGCCAGGATCAAACAGGAGAGAGCATCGGTGATTCTGATAGCGCCTGCATGGCCACGCAGGACCTGGTATGCAGACCTAGTGGACATGTCGTCCTGTCCACCATGGTCTCTACCCCTGAGGCAGGACCTTCTAATTCAGGGTCCTTTCAACCATCCAAACCTAATTTCTCTGAGGCTGACTGCTTGGAAATTGAACGCTTGATTCTATCAAAGTGTGGGTTTTCGGATTCGGTTATTGATACATTAATACAGGCTCGGAAACCTGTTACCAGAAAAATTTACCACAAGATATGGCGTAAATATTTATATTGGTGTGAATCCAGGAGTTACTCATGGAGTAAGGTTAGGATTCCTAGGATATTGTCTTTTCTACAAGATGGTTTAGAAAAGGGCTTATCCGCTAGTTCACTAAAGGGACAGATTTCTGCTCTGTCTATTCTTTTACACAAGCGTCTGGCAGAGAATCCAGACGTCCAGGCTTTTTGTCAGGCTTTGGCTAGGATTAAGCCTGTGTTTAAAGCTGTTGCTCCTCCGTGGAGCTTAAACTTGGTTCTTAAAGTTCTTCAGGGTGTTCCGTTTGAACCCCTTCATTCCATTGATATTAAGCTTTTATCTTGGAAAGTTCTGTTTTTGATGGCTATTTCCTCGGCTCGAAGAGTGTCTGAGTTATCTGCCTTACATTGTGATTCTCCTTATCTGATCTTTCATTCAGACAAGGTAGTCCTGCGTACTAAACCTGGGTTTTTACCTAAGGTTGTTTCTAACAAGAATATCAATCAAGAGATTGTTGTTCCATCCTTATGTCCTAATCCTTCTTCAAAGAAGGAACGTCTTTTGCATAATCTAGACGTGGTCCGTGCTCTGAAGTTCTACTTACAGGCAACTAAAGATTTTCGACAAACTTCTTCTCTGTTTGTCGTTTACTCTGGACAGAGGAGAGGTCAAAAGGCTTCGGCTACCTCTCTCTCTTTTTGGCTTCGTAGCATAATACGCTTAGCCTATGAGACTGCTGGACAGCAGCCTCCTGAAAGAATTACAGCTCATTCCACTAGAGCTGTGGCTTCCACCTGGGCCTTTAAGAATGAGGCCTCTGTTGAACAGATTTGCAAGGCTGCAACTTGGTCTTCACTTCATACTTTTTCCAAATTTGACACTTTTGCTTCTTCGGAGGCTATTTTTGGGAGAAAGGTTCTACAGGCAGTGGTTCCTTCTGTTTAATGTTCCTGCCTTGTCCCTCCCATCATCCGTGTACTTTAAGCTTTGGTATTGGTATCCCATAAGTAATGGATGACCTGTGGACTGAACACACTTAACAAGAGAAAACATAATTTATGCTTACCTGATAAATTTATTTCTCTTGTAGTGTGTTCACTCCACGGCCCGCCCTGTCTATTTGAGGCAGGTTCTAAATTTTAAATTATAACTCCAGTCACCACTGCACCCTATAGTTTCTCCTTTCTCGTCTTGTTTCGGTCGAATGACTGGATATGACATGTGAGGGGAGGAGCTATATAGCAGCTCTGCTTGGGTAATCCTCTTGCAACTTCCTGTTGGGAAGGAGAATATATCTCATAAGTAATGGATGACCCGTGGACTGAACACACTACAAGAGAAATAAATTTATCAGGTAAGCATAAATTATGTTTTTATTTTATCTTCAATCAAGTGTTTGTTATTTTTAAATGGTACCGGTTTTGTACTATTTACTCTCAGGCAGGACATAGATGAAGATTTCTGCCTGGAGGATGATGATCTTAGCATTTGTAACTAAGGTCCACTGCTGTTCCCACATGAGCTGAGGAGTACAGGAAAACTTCAGTGTGAGGATCGGTTTCTTGCTATACAGCAATGAGGAATGTTACGTCATATTTTCTGCAGAGACTGTGTTAACTCAGAAAGGCTGACAGTGTCCCCATTAGGGGAAGGGGAAGCAGTAATCCTAGTGTTATCAGAGGTTTTTACTAGCTTGCATAAAGGGTTAAGTTTTTGTGGACACTCAGTTTGTTATGTGAATTTGGGACAAACGTTTTTGTGTCTGGGAGTAACATTTTCTGTTTTATGGGACATTTGCTTGAGGGTTCTTTGGGGTTGTTTATAACCCACATGGCTTTCAGGCAGGGTTTGTTAGTTTTGTGTAGGCCCCAGCAACATCAAGTGAGGTGGGCAGGGCCTACATTTACAAACATCAAGCAACTTCTCCTGAGGTCCTGAGAGTCTTCTGAGGGACTAATTGAAGCTTTAAACCCCATATTATCGCTTCCTAAGGACAGGTAGGGCCACAGCAGAGCTGTGGCAAGGTGCTTATAGGAGTGTTTAACCGGTTTTACACATTTTTCACTGTTTTTTCATTTGGGGGTTTATTGCTTATTAACTTGTGATGCAATCCTTCTAAAGCTTAGTGGGTACACTGTTAACATTTCAGAAAAATTTAAGCAATTTTAACCTGTTTTGCAGTTTGTGTATGCCTTTTTTTCTTTTAAAGGCACAGTACCGTTTTTGCAAATTGTGTTTTTTTCATTAAATAAAGTGTTTTCCAAGCTTGCTTGCTTTATTACTAGTCTGTTAAACATGTCTGACACTGAGGAAACTCATTGTTCAATTTGTTTATAAGCCATTGTGGAACCCCCTCTTAGAATGTGTCCCACTTGTACTGATATGTCTGTAAATTGCAAACAGCATTTTTTGACTTATAAAAGTTTGGTATTAGATGATTCTCAGACAGAAGGAATTCAGGTTTTGCCATCTAGTTCTCCCCAAGTGTCACAACCAGTAACGCACGCACAAGCGACGCCAAGTACTTCTAGTGCGTCTAATTATTTCACCTTGCAAGATATGGCTTCAGTTATGAATACTACCCTCACAGAGGTTTTATCTAAGCTGCCTGGGTTGCAAGGAAAACGCAGTAGCTCTGGGTTAAGAACAAATGCTGAGCCTTCTGACGCTTTAGTAGTCGTATCCGATATTTCCTCACAATGTTCTGAAGTAGGGATGAGGGATTTGCTGTCTGAGGGAGAGATTTCTGATTCAGGAAAGATGTTCTCTCAGACAGATTCAGATATGACGGCATTTAAATTTAAGCTAGAGCACCTCCGCTTATTGCTCAGGGAGGTTTTAGCTACTCTGGATGATTGTGACCCTATTGTAGTTCCAGAGAAATTGTGTAAAATGGACAAATATTTAGATGTTCCTGTTTACACTGATGTGTTTCCGGTCCCTAAGAGGATTTCGGACATTGTTACTAAGGAGTGGGATAAACCAGGTATTCCGTTCTCTCCCCCTCCTGTTTTTAAGAAAATGTTTCCCATTTCTGACACCATAAAGGACTCATGGCAGACGGTCCCTAAGGTGGAGGGAGCTATTTCTACCCTGGCTTAGCGTACAACTATACCTATTGAAGACAGTTGTGCTTTCATTGATCCTATGGATAAAAAAGTAGAGGGTCTCCTAAAGAAAATTTTTGTTCATCAAGGTTTTCTTCTTCAACCTATAGCATGCATTGTTCCTGTAACCACTGCAGCTGCCTTTTGGTTTGAGGCTCTAGAAGAGGCTCTTCAGATGGAGACCCCACTAGATGATATTTTAGACAGAATTAATGCTCTTAAGTTGGCTAATTCTTTTATTACAGATGCCGTTTTTCATCTTGCTAAATTAGCGGCTAAGAATTCAGGTTTTGCCATTTTAGCGCGTAGAGTGTTATGGCTTAAGTCCTGGTCAGCTGATGTGTCATCTAAATCTAAGCTTTTGTCCATCCCTTTCAAAGGTAAGACCCTATTCGGGCCTGCATTGAAAGATATCATTTCAGACATTACTGGAGGGAAGGGTCATACCCTCCCTCAGGATAAGTCAAATAAGACAAAGACCAAACAAAATATTTTTCGTTCCTTTCGAAACTTACCATGGGAGTGATCTGCCCAGTTCCAAAAGCAGAACAGGGACAGGGGTTCTACTCCAATCTGTTTATATTTCCCAAAAAGGAGGGAACCTTCAGACCAATTCTGGATCTCAAGATCCTAAACCAATTCCTAAGAGTTCCATCTTTCAAGATGGAGACCATTCGGACTATCTTACCATTGATCCAGGAGGGTCAATATATGACCACCGTGGACTTAAAGGATTCGTATCTGCACATTCCTATCCACAAAGATCATCACCAGTTCCTCAGGTTCGCACTTCTGGACAAGCATTATCAGTTTGTGGCTCTTCCTTTCGGGTTGGCCACGGTGCCACAAATCTTCACAAAGGTTCTAGGGTCCCTTCTGGAGGTTCTAAGGCCACGGGGCATAGCAGTGGCGCCTTATCTAGACGACAATCTAATTCAAGCGTCGTCCTTCCAACTAGCCAAGTCTCACAAAGACTTAGTGTTGGCCTTTCTAAGGTCTCACGGGTGGAAAGTGAACGTAAAAAAAGAGTTCTCTTTCCCCCCTCATTTCTAGGGACTCTGATAGACTCGGTGGACATGAAAATATTTCTGACGGAGGTCAGGAAATCAAAGATTTTGTCCACCTGCCGAGCTCTTCATTCCATTCCTCGGCCGTTAGTGGCTCAGTGTATGGAGGTAATCGGACTAATGGTAGTGGCAATGGACATAGTTCCGTTTGCTCGCTTGCATCTCAGACCACTGCAACTATGCATGCTCAATCAGTGGAATGGGGATTATGTGGATTTATCTCCTCAGATAAATCTGGATCAAGAGATTCTTTGGTGGTTGTCACAGGATCATCTGTCCCAGGGAATGTTTTTCCGCAGGCCAGAATGGGTTATAGTGATGACAGACGCCAGTCTTCTGGTCTGGGGTGCAGTCTGGAATTCCCTGAAAGCTCAGAGTTTGTGGACTCAGGAGGAGGCTCTCCTACCGATAAATATTCTGGAATTAAGAGCAATATTCAATGCTCTCCAGGCATGGCCTCAGCTGGCTTCGGCCAGATTCATCAGGTTTCAGTCGGACAATATCACGACTGTGGCTTATATCAATCATCAGGGCGGAACAAAGAGTTCCTTAGGGATGATAGAGGTCTCAAGGCTCACTCTTGCCATCTGTCAGCGATCTATATCCCTGGTGTAGAGAACTGGGAGGCAGATTTTCTAAGTTGTCAGACTTTTCATCCGGGGGAGTAGGAACTCCATCCGGAGGTGTTGCTCAGCTGGTTCGGCTATGGGGCACACCAGAGTGAGATCTGATGGCGTCTCGTCAGAACGCCAAACTTCCTTGTTACGGCTCCAGGTCAAGGGATCCTCAGGCTGTACTGAAAGATGCTCTAGCAGTACCCTGGTCGTTCAACCTGGCTTATGTGTTTCCACCTTTCCCTCTCCTTCCACGTCTGATTGCCAGAATCAAACAGGAGAGAGCATCTGTGATTTTGATAGCGCCTGCGTGGCCACGCAGGACTTGGTGTGCAGATCTGGTGGATATGTCATCCCTTCCACCATGGTCTCTGCCATTGAGACAGGACCTTCTGATTCAAGGTCCATTCAAGCATCCAAATCTAATTTCTCTGCAACTGACTGCTTGGAGATTGAACGCTTGATTCTATCAAAGCGGGGTTCCTCTGAGTCAGTCATAAATACCTTGATTCAGGCTCGAAAGCCTGTTACCAGGAAAATTTATCATAAGATATGGTGTAAATATCTTTTTTGGTGAAAATCCAAAGACTTCTCCTGGAGTAAAATCAGGATTCCTTGGATTTTGTCCTTTCTCCAAGAGGGATTGGAGAAAGGATTATCAGCTAGTTCCCTAAAGGGACAGATATCTGCTCTGTCTATTTTGTTGCACAAGCGTCTGGCAGATGTTCCAGACGTTCGGGCTTTTTGTCAGGCTTTAGTTAGAATTAAGCCTGTGTTTAAACCTATTGCTCCGCCATGGAGTCTAAATTTATTTTGAATAGTTTCTTAACTATCTGCATTACAATGTGACTCTCCTTATCTTGTGTTCCATGCTGATAAGGTGGTTTTGCGTAGCAAGCCTGGGTTCCTACCTAAGGTTGTTACTAACAGGAATATCAATCAAGAAATTGTTGTTCCTTCTCTGTGTCCTAATCCTTCTTGTAAGAAGGAACGTCTGTTGCACAACTTGGACGTAGTTCGCACTTTGAAAATTTTATTTGCAGGCTGCCAAAGATTTTCGTCAAACATCTTCTTTGTTGTCTATTCTGGAAAGCGTAGGGGTCAAAAGGCTACGGCGACTTCTCTTTCCTTTTGGCTGAAAAACATCATCCGTTTGGCTTATGAGACTGCTGGACAGCAGCCTCCTGAAAGGATTACAGCTCATTCTACTAGAGCGGTAGCTTCCACATGGGCTTTTAAAAATGATGCTGTAAGGCTGCGACTTGGTCGTCGCTTCATACCTTTTCAATATTTTATAAATTTGATACTTTTGCTTCTTCGAAGGCTATTTTTGGGAGAAAGGTTTTGCAAGCAGTGGTGCCTTCCGTTTAGGTTTCTTGTCCCTCCCTTCATCCGTGTCCTAAAGCTTTGGTATCCTACAAGTTAGGATGAATCCGTGGACTCGGTACATCATGCAAAAGAAAACAAAATTTATGCTTACCTGATGAATTTCTTTCTTTTGCAATGTACCGAGTCCACGCCCCGCCCTGTCTATTCAAGACAGATAGTATTTTTTTATGTAAACTTCAGTCACCTCTGCACCTTATAGTTTCTCCTTTTCTTCCTTGGTCTTTGGTCGAATGACTGGGGGATGGAGTTAAGGGGAGTGCTATATGGACAGCTCTGCTGTGGTGCTCTCTTTGCTACTTCCTGTCAGGAAGGACAATATCTCACAAGTTAGGATGAATCCGTGGACTCGGTACATCATGCAAAAGAAAGAAATTTATCAGGTAAGCATAAATTTTGTTTTTAGCTGATAAAAGTATGTCTCAGGATGATTCTCAGTCAGAAGAGAATCAGGTTGGGCCATCTACTTCTCCCCAAGTGTCACAACCTTTAACGCCCGCCCAAGCGACGCCAAGTACTTCTAGTGCGTCTAATTCTTTCACCCTTACAGAGGTATTATCTAAACTGCCTGGTTTACAGGGTAAGCGCAATAGGTCCGGTATTAGGTTAAATGCTGAGCCCTCCGATGTACCCTCACAGTGTTCTGATTTGGGGGTGGGGGAATTGCTGTCTGAGGGAGAACTTTCTGATTCAGGAAAGATGTTCTCTCAAACAGACCCAGATATGACGGCCTTTAAGTTTAAGCTTGAACACCTCCGCTTGTTACTCAGGGAGGTTTTAGCGACTCTGGATGATTGTAACCCTATTGTCATCCCACCAGAGAAATTGTGTAAGATGGATAAATATCTAGAGGTCCCTACTTACACGAATGTTTTTCCAGTCCCTAGAAGAATTTTGAACATTGTTACTAAGGAATGGGATAGACCAGGCATTCCATTATCTCCCCCTCCTACTTTTAAGAAAATGTTTCCCATATCTGACACCATTCGGGATTCCTGGCAGAGGTCCCTAAGGTGGAGGGAGCTATTTATACCCTGGCTAAGCGTACAACTATACCTATTGAGGACAGTTGTGCTTTCAAAGATCCTATGGATAAAAAATTAGAGGGTCTGTTAAAGAAATTGTTTATTCATCAGGGTTTTCTTCTACAACCTATAGCGTGCATTGTTCCTGTTACTACTGCAGCAGCTTTTTGGTTTGAGGCTCTAGAGGAGTCTCTTAAGGTTGAGACCCCATTAGATGATAATTTGGATAGAATTAAGGCTCTCAAGCTAGCTAATTCTTTTATTACAGATGCCGCTTTTCAAATGGCTAAATTAGCGGCAAAGAATGCAGGCTTTGCCATTTTAGCGCGTAGAGCGTTATGGCTTAAGTTTTGGTCTGCTGATGTGTCATCAAAATCTAAGCTGTTAGCTATTTCTTTCAAAGGTAAGACCCTATTCGGGCCTGAACTGAAGGAGATCATTTCTGACATTACTGGAGGTAAAGGCCATGCCCTTCCTCAGGACAAGACGGTTAAAACGAGGGCCAAACAAAATAATTTTCGTTCCTTTCGAAACTTTAAAGGTGGACCCTCTACTTCCTCCTCCGCCACAAAGCAGGAGGGGAATTTTGCACAATCCAAGTCAGTCTGGAGACCTAACCAGACCTGGAATAAAGGTAAACAGGACGAGAAGCCCGCTGCTGCTACCAAGACAGCATGAAGGGGCAGCCCCCGATCCGGGACCGGATCTAGTAGGGGGCAGACTTTCTCTCTTCGCTAAGGCTTGGGCAAGAGACGTTCAGGATTCCTGGGCATTAGAAATCGTGACCCAGGGGTATCGTCTAGAATTCAAAGGGGAGATTTCATCTTTCACGTTTGTCTGTAAACCAGACAAAAAGAGAGGCGTTCTTACGCTGTGTAGAAGACCTATATACCATGGGTGTAATCTGCCCAGTTCCAAAAGTAGAACAGGGGCAGGGGTTTTACTCCAATCTGTTTGTGGTTCCCAAAAAAGAGGGAACCTTCAGACCGATTTTAGATTTCAAAACTCTAAACAAACAGAGTCCTATTTTTCAATGATCCAGGAGGGTCAATATATGACCACCGTGGATTTGAAGGATGCGTATCTTCACATTACTATCCACAAAGATCATCACCAGTTCCTCAGGTTCGCCTTCCTGGACAAACATTACCAGTTTGTGGCCCTTCCTTTCGGGTTGGCCACAGCTCCCAGAATTTTCACAAAGGTGATAGGGTCCCTTCTGGCGGTTGTAAGGCCGCGGGGCATAGCAGTGGCGCCCTATCTGGACGATATTTTGATTCAGGCGTCAACTTACCATCTAGCCAAATCTCACACGGACATCGTGTTGGCTTTTCTAAGAACTCACGGGTGGAAGGTGAACATAAAAAAGAGTTCACTTGTTCCTCTGACAAGAGTTCCATTCCTAGGAACTCTGATAGACTTGGTAGACATGAAAAATTTTCTGACGGAGGTCAGAAAATCAAAGATCTTAACCACTTGCCGAGCACTTCATTCCATTCCTCGGCCGTCAGTGGCTCAGTGTATGGAGGTAATTGGACTAATGGTAGCGGCAATGGACATAGTTCCGTTTGCTCGCTTACATCTCAGACCACTGCAACTGTGCAGGCTCAGACAGTGGAATGGGGATTTTGCAGATATATCTCTGCGGATAAATCTGTATTTAGAGACCAGAGACTCTCTTCTTTGGTGGTTGTCACAGGATCATCTGTCCCAGGGAATGTGCTTCCGCAGGCCAGCATGGGTCATAGTGACGACGGACGCCAGCCTCTTGGGCTGGGGTGCAGTCTGGAATTCCCTGAAGGCTCAGGGTGTGTGGACTAAGGAGGAGTCCCTACTACCAATAAATATTTTAGAACTGAGAGCGATATTCAATGCGCTTCAGGCATGGCCTCAGCTGGCTTCGGCCAAATTCATAAGATTCCAGTCGGACAATATCACGACTGTAGCATATATCAATCATTAAGGGGGAACAAAGAGTTCTCTAGCGAATATAGAGGTTTCCAAAATAATGCGATGGGCAGAGACTCACTCTTGCTATCTATCAACAATATATATCCCAGGAGTGGAAAAGCAGACTTTTCATCCGGGGGAGTGGGAGCTCCATCCGGAGGTGTTTGCACAATTGATTCATCAATGGGGCACACCAGAATTGGATCTGATGGCATCTCGTCAGAATGCCAAACTTCCTTGTTACGGGTCCAGATCAAGGGATCCTCAAGCAGTACTGATAGATGCTCTAGCAGTACCGTGGTCGTTCAACCTGGCTTATGTGTTTCCTCCTTTTCCTCTCCTACCTCGTCTGATTGCCAGAATCAAACAGAAGAGGGCTTCGGTAATCTTGAAAGCGCCTGCATGGCCACGCAGGACTTGGTATGCAGACCTGGTGGAAATGTCATCTCTGCCACCGTGGAAACTGCCACTGAGACAGGACCTTCTCATTCAGGGTCCGTTCCAACATCCAAATCTAGTTTCTCTGCAGCTGACTGCCTGGAGATTGAACACTTGATTTTATCTAAGTGGGGATTCTCTGAGTCGGTCATCGATATCTTAATTCAGGCTCGAAAGCCTGTCACTAGGAAATTATCTTTATTGGTGCGAATCCAAAGGCTACTTTTGGAGTAAGATCAGGATTCCTAGGATTTTGTCCTTTCTCCAAGAAGGATTGGAGAAGGGGTTATCAGCTAGTTCCTTAAAGGGACAGATTTCTGCTTTGTCATTCTTACTACACAAGCGTCTGGCAGATGTTCCAGACGTTCAGTCGTTTTGTCAGGCTTTGGTTAGAATTAAGCCTGTGTTTAAACCTGTTGCTCCGCCATGGAGTTTGAATTTAGTTCTAAATGTTCTTAAAGGGGTTCCGTTTGAACCCATGCATTCAATAGATATTAAACTTCTATCTTGGAAAGTTCTGTTTTTAGTTGCTATCTCTTTTGCTCGAAGAATTTCTGAGCTATTACAATGCAACTCGCCTTATCTTATATTCCATTCTGATAAGGTGGTTTTTCGTACTAAACCTGCATTCCTTCCTAAGGTTGTTTCAAATAAGAATATTAATCAGGAAATTGTTCCTTCTCTGTGTCCTCACCCTTCTTCTAAGAAGGGGAGCGTCTGTTACATAACTTGGACGGGGTTCGTTTTACTTGCAAGCGACCAAGGATTTCCGTCAAACATCTTCTCTGTTTGTTGTCTATTCTGGAAAGCATAGAGGTCAAAAAGCTACGGCTACCTCTTTCTTTTTGGCTGAAAAGCATCATCCGTTTGGCATACGAGACTGCTGGACAGCAACCTCCTGAAAAAATTACAGCTCATTCTACTAGAGCGGTGGCTTCCACATGGGCTTTAAAAAAACAATGCTTCTGTTGAACAGATTTGTAAGGCTGCTACTTGGTCTTCCCTTCATACCTTTTCCAAATTTTCCAAATTTTATACTTTTGCTTCTCCGGAGGTTATTTTTGGGAGAAAAGTTCTTCAAGCAGTGGTGCCTTCTGTTTAGGTATCTGTCTTGTCCCTCCTGTTCATCCGTGTCCTGTAGCTTTGGTATTGTATCCCACAAGTAAAGGATGAATCCGTGGACTTGTCGTATCTTATAGAAGAAAAGGAAATTTATGCTTACCTGATAAATTGATTTCTTCTATGATACGACGAGTCCACGGCCCGCCCTGTCAATTTAAGACAGATTATATTTTTTAGTTTAAAACTTCAGTCTCCTCTGCACCTTTTAGTTTTTCCTTTCTCTTCCTATACCTTCGGTCGAATGACTGGGGGTGGAGTCAAGGGAGGAGCTATATAGACAGCTCTGCTGTTGGGCTCTTTGCCACTTCCTGTTAGCAGGAGGATAATATCCCACAAGTAAAGGATGAATCCGTGGACTCGTCGTATCATAGAAGAAATCAATTTATCAGGTAAGCATAAATTTCCTTTTTTGGTTCAGCATTCTGAGTAGCACTAAATGTAGCCACCAATCAGCAAGTGCTACCCAGGTGCTGATCCAAAAATGGGCCGGCTCTTAATCTTTCAATCCTGCCTTTTCAGATAAAGATAGCAGGAGAACAAAGAAAAATTGATAATAGGAGTAAATTAGAAAGTTGCTTAAAATTGCATGCACTATCTGAACCACAAAATAAAAAAATTGGGGTATTGTGTCCCTTTAACGTGAATATTTCTTATTGGATTCCAAACTGATGACTTTTTATTAACATTGTGGATGAATCCGTGGACTCGTCGTATCATAGAAGAAATCAATTTATCAGGTAAGCATAAATTTCCTTTTTGGTTCAGAATTCTGAGTAGCACTAAATGTAGCCACCAATCAGCAAGTGCTACCCAGGTGCTGATCCAAAAATGGGCCGGCTCTTAATCTTTCAATCCTGCCTTTTCAAATAAAGATAGCAGGAGAACAAAGAAAAATTGATAATAGGAGTAAATTAGAAAGTTGCTTAATATTGCATGCTCTATCTGAACCACAAAATAAAATAATTGGGGTTTTGTGTCCCTTTAACGTGAATATTTCTTATTGGATTCCAAACTGATGACTTTTTATTAACATTGTGATTAAAATTTCATCAATTTCACAATAATAGTTTGGATTGTGCTGGATATTCAATATAATATTTTATTGTGCCCCTACTTAGTGGCTACTAGCACTGTTTTTTTTTATAATAAGGTTTCGCAATATTTCCATTTTAATATGATATTGCTCAGTCATCTAACTAATGTTGAGTGTGTCAGCTATAATAGGCCGCATCTCCAGTGGATACTTGTGTCCTCTGGGAGTTTAAACATCTGTCAGGTACTGAGGATTACTAAATGCGTATCTGGCATCAAAAAGAGATTGTCTTCAATGTATTACTTGATATGGCGGATGCTGTAAGTCAGTTCAGATGTGCCAGGGTTATTGAATATTTTGTGTTCTGTTTAATAATAGTAATAATAATATTGTAAATTACTCTAAATTATCCCAGTTAAAGGGACAGTCTACCATAGAATTGTTATTGTTTTAAAAGATAGATAATCCCTTTATTACCCATTCCCCAGTTTTGCACAACCAACACAGTTATATTAATATACTTTTTACCTCTGTGATTACCTTGTATCTAGAAACCTTCTTCCAGCCCCCTGATCACATGACTGTGACTGTTTATTATCTATTGTCTTAAATTTAGCATTGTTTTGTGCTAGATCTTAAATAACCCCCTGTGCCTGAACACAGTGTTATCTATATGGTCCATGTGTACTTTCTGTCTCTTTGTGTTGAAAAGAGATTTAAAAAGCATGTGATAAGAGGCAGCCCTCAAAGGCTTAGAAATTAGCATATGAGCCTACCTAGGTTTAGTTTAAACTAGGAATACCAAGAGAAAAAAGCTAATTTGATGATAAAAGTACATTTGAAAGTTGATTAAAATTACATGTCCAATCTGAATAATGAAAGTTTAATTTCGACTAGACTGTCCCTTTAAATTTGTCTCTTAATAGACTAACTGGTTACTACTGCTGTAAAAAAAAAAGATTAAAGGGACAGTCAACCGCAGAATGTTTATTGTTTAAAAAGATAGATAATCCCTTTATTACCAATTCCCCAGGTTTGTATAACCAACACTGTTATATTAATACACTTTTTACCTCTGTGATTACCTTGTATCTAAGCCTCTGCAGACTGCCCCCTTATTTTAGTTCTTTTGACAGACTTGCTTTTTAACCAATCAATCCACGGGAGTGAGCACAATCTTATCTATATGGTACACATGAACTAATGCTATCTAGCTGTGAAAAAAATTAAAAATGCACTGAGATAAGAGGAAGACTTCAAGGGCTTATAAATTTAGCATATGAGACTATCTAGGTTTAGCTTTCAACAAAGAACACCAAGAAAACAAAAAACAAATTTGATGATAAAAGTAAATAGGGAAAGTTGTTAAAAATCTGAATCATGAAAGTTTAATTTTGACTAGAGTGTACCTTTTTAATTGGGGGTTTGACTTTAAAGGGACAGTCTACACCAGAATGTTTATTGTTTTAAATGATAGATAATCCCTTTATTACCCATTCCCCAGTTTTGCATAACCAACACAGTTATAATAATATACTTTTAACCTCTGTGATTATCTTGTATCTAAGCCTCTGCAAACTGCCCCTTTACTTCAGTTCTTTTGACAGACTTGCAGTCTAGCCAATCAGTGCCTGCTTCCAGATAACTTCACGTGCATGAGCACAGTGTTATCTATATGAAATGCGTGAACTAACACCCTCTAGTGGTGAAAAACTGTTAAAATGCATTCTGAAAAGAGGTGGCCTTCAAGGTCTAAGAAATTAGCATATGAACCTCCTATGTTAAGCTTTCAACTAAGAATACCAAGAGAACAAAGCAAAATTGGTGATAAAAGTAAATTGGAAAATTGTTTAAAATTACATGCCCTATCTGAATCATGAAAGTTTATTTTGGCCTAGACTGTCCCTTTAATATAACTTTGAAGTAGTAGTGTTCTGAAATGAGAACAGTGATTTTTTTCTAAAGTTATCTTCAATATTTCCGTAAAGCGGCTAACAATTCATATATCCGCGCGTCACTAGGAGACTTGTTTACATATCAACGGGGCGGCCACAATGCACGTGCAAGACTTGTTTGCACACAGGGCCACAAGGAGGTATTTGAAATAGCAGGTTTACATGAACAAGTTGATTAAGGAGGTTAGCAAGTGATGTTTTTAATTATTATTGTGCACACCGGTGATTGGTGGTGGGATACAGAAATAAAAATAAAAATTTAATTCAGACAGAACGTACAATTTTGAAAGTTACTTTTTTTCTGTTTGTTGTTGAAACTTCATCCTTTCCATACTGGCATACTGAGGTAGGCTCAGGAGCGTGCCTCGTCTTCAATGCTTTATGTATGAGCTCGCTACACATACTGCTGCCAAATAGTGCCCAATACACACGTGCATGTTATAAAATGGTACGCCCTTTGTGAGTCATGAAAGGGCAGTGAGTCTGTTATACTACAGGGGACTTTGTGTATTATTTAGGGAGGGGACATCTCGGCTACTGTCCATAATTGTTTACTCTCTGTCTTTCTAGGCAATCGCTTTCCCGGATAAATTGTATAACATTGTGTTTGAGGAAGATACAGGGAGTGGGAAGACTTCCACACGACTTTACGGAGGAGCGTTATTCAGTAAGTGACCTCCAAAATACCCTTTTACTCTTAACTTTCCAATAATCACTTTCATGTGGGAAGAAATCTGCTGTTTGTATCTGTGTTAAGTGCATCAAGATTTCTTATTAATTACAAAAGCAAAGTGGCTGCGGATTGACAAGAGGAAACATTTCTGGCGCTGTTTTTTTTTTTTAATGGAGAAGTAATATTAGATACTGGAGAGCAACAGTGACCCCTAATGGTGAGCAGAAAAAATATCACTGGGCTTGAATAAAGGATTATTAGTCAAAATGTTATTCCTCATAATATTAATATATACTTATTATTTATTTTGCCAGTTTGCCTACTTTTACTTTAAAGAGAACACTGAATATTGTGCTTGTCCCACTCTCCCTGGGGAGGCTGGAAGTCAAAATGTATAATGTCGGACTTGGTTACATAGAACACAGTGATTGCTTAAAGCAGTACACAAACTCATTTACAGCTAGCCATAATTGGCAGCAATCAAGGGAGATAAGATTAACATAAGAGGGTTTTAAGTGCTGTTTCACTGTCTGAGTAGAGTTTTACACGTTTTAAATTATTTTAAAACTGTTCATTTGTATGTAGATCTTTTGCAATTTACTGCTTAAGCTCATATAGCTAAAAAGAAATGAGCAAGACAAGAAATAATGGTATCATATGTAAGCTCTAATCGTGATGGTAACTATATTTGTTAACAGATGTTTCAGTAGCTAATTATAGCCAGTTCCTCATGTTCTTGTTGATACTTCTAAACCTTCACTGGACACATACATTCTAAAATCAAACACACACAGCCTATTAAACGGACATAAGTCCCTATAGTAGTTAGTTTGATTAATAAGTAAAAACATCTCTAAAGTTTACATTGCTGAAAAGGTGCCTATTGCTTCTTTAGAAACTGTCAAAGACTCCGCTACTCACAGAGCTTTCCATTGCTCACCAAATGTGCAATCTCATGTATTACTCTTGTACTGTATATGCTCAAACGAATAGCCATGGATACATTCTTAATTTTTCTTTATTAAAATATGGCATCTTTTAAATCTCTTTAACTCATTCCTCCATAATCATTTAGCGGTTTCTCCTGTTAAAATGTCTTTACTTTCCAATTTATCTGTTAAGTATTTCCAATTCATTTTGCTATTTTCAAAATAATGTTGGAAATAAACCTAAGCCATTCATTTTTTTTGTAACAAAAAAAAAAGCTGTTTTTTTCCTGTCCATACTTTCTACAGATCCCTTAAAGTGATTGAACACTTTAATTCATTAAAGTTTACAAAGATGCTAATTTTTTTAATTACCCCCAGCAGGATCAATAGCAGGCACAGCACCTATCTCCTGTCTGCATACAGCAACCGTGGGAACCACTTGGAAGAAGTGGAGGATTCCCAGTCTCACAGCAGCTGTATGCAAATCTGGCCCCTGGTGCGGTCGTTTTACAGTACATAAATGAGGCCAGAGAGGCAATTGCAGTGACAGGCTTGGCAGGTCAGGTAGTGCAGCAGCAGCTGACCCAACCCCTAACGGGTGCTGCTACTGACTTTAGCTGAAGTTAAGTTGAGCTCTGTGTGCTGGGCCGCTTGTGTGTGTTGAGCTGCTCCCTGTGCCGCAACTCCACTCCCTCACCTGCTCACTGTGCAGGGCTCTTTCTGCTAGGGTGGCCCACCGGGATTTTTCCCGGTATCCCGGCGGGTCAATCCGGCCCTGCAGCTCATTCCACTCATGTAGTTGGGCCTTCAAGAATGAGGTCTGAGTTTAACTAATCGGTAAGTCTGCAACCTGGTCGTCTCTGCACATTTTCACAAGGTTCTATAAATTTGATGTTTTTGCTTCTGCATAGGCAACTTTTGGGAGAAGGGTTCTACAAGCGGTGGTGCCTAGTAAATTAGACTGCCTTCCCTACTTTTCCCTCCCGAATATTGGCGAACTTCACAGCTTGGGTATTGGTTTCCTATAGGTATATTTTCTCTTGTAAGGTGTATCCAGTCAACGGGTTCATCCATTACTTGTGGGATATTCTCCTTCCCAACAGGAAGTTGCAAGAGGACACCCACAGCAGAGCTGTCTATATAGCTCCTCCCCCAACCCCCACCCCCAGTCATTCTCTT
Source organism: Bombina bombina (assembly GCF_027579735.1). NCBI lineage: Eukaryota > Metazoa > Chordata > Amphibia > Anura > Bombinatoridae > Bombina > Bombina bombina. The sequence continues at coordinate 107,272,854 of NC_069505.1, read as the reverse complement.
GCAACTCTCGACAAGATAAGAAGTCTCAAGAGATATGTGGTGACTTAGTGTAGTTTTACCTTCAATCAAGAGTTTGTTATTTTTAAACGGTACCAGCGTTGTACTGTTTTACTCTCAGGCAGAAATTAGAAGAAGAATTCCGCCTGGAGGTTGATAATCTTAGCGGTTTGTAACTAAGGTCCATTGCTGTTCTCACACATAACTGAAGAGTATGGGAAAACTTCAGTTGGGGGAACTGTCTGCAGATTACCTGCTTTGAGGTATGTTCAGTATTTTTATTTCTAGAGAGATGAATAAGTTCAAGAAAATGCTGACAGAGCCTTGTATATTTGAGGTAAGCTAGATGCAGTGATTTAACAACGACTGGGATCATGCTTACAAAACAGGGTAATACTCATGTTAATACTCATATTACTTAGTGACAAAACGTTTGCATGTTTTCATAAATAGAACGTTTTTTCTCTGAGGGAGATAAGTCTTTATTTGGGGCCTAGTTTCCACATGGCTAGTCAGATACTCCTAGGAGTACTTTCTTAAGGCCCCTCTGACATCCAGTACATGGTGGGAGGGGCCTATTTTCGCCCTCTAGATGCGCAGTTTCCTGCAGACTGAGACATCCAGCTTCCTTAGAGGAGTCCTCTGGCATCTGAGGACAATCATAAAGGGTTTATTTCTTCACTAAATCATATTTGAGGGCAGGTAGGAGCCTCAGCAGAGTTGTTTCAATGTGCTCAACTGTTTTTTACCAGTGGTTGACGTTTTTTAAATCCGGTTTGGGGGCTAAGGGGTTAATCATCCATTTGCAAGTGGGTGCAATGTTGCTTTAGTCCCTTACACATACTGTAAAAAATTTTGAAGACTTTCCTGTATTTTTACACTGTTTTGCAGTTTAAGTGCTAGTTTTTTTCTCTTAAAGGCACAGTAATGTTTTTGTTAAATTGCCGTTTCACATTTATTAAAGTGTTTTCCAAGCTTGCTTGTCTCATTACTAGTCTGTTAAACATGTCTGACATAGAGGAAACTCCTTGTTCAATATGTTTGGAAGCCATTGTGGAACCCCCTCTTAGAATGTGTACCAAATGTACTGAAATTTCTATAAACTATAAAGACCATATTATGTCGCTTAAAGATTTATCTCCAGAGGATTCTCTGACTGAAAAAAGGGAGATTATGCCATCTAGCTCTCCCCACGTGTCAGAACCTATAACTCCCGCTCAAGTGACACCAAGTACATCTAGCGCGTCTAATTCTTTTACCTTACAGGACATGGCGGCAGTTATGAATGCTACCCTCTCAGAGGTATTGTCCAAACTGCCAGGGTTACAAAGAAAGCGAGACAGCTCTGGGGCTAGAACAAATACAGAGCTTTCTGACGCTTTAATACCTGTGTCCGATATACCCTCACAATACTCAGAAGCCGAGGCAGGTGAGCTTCTATCTGTGGGTGACATTTCAGATTAAGGGAAGGCGTTGCTTCAGTCTGATTCTGAAATCACAGCGTTTAAATTTAAGCTTGAACACCTCCGCTTATTGCTTAGGGAGGTTTTAGCGACTTTGGATGACACTGAACCCATTGCAGTTCCAGAGAAATTGTGTAAGATGGACAAATACTTTGCAGTGCCTGTTTACACTGATGTTTTTCCAGTCCCTAAGAGATTTTCGGAAATTATTACTAAGGAATGGGATAGACCAGGTGTGCCGATCTCTCCCCCTCCTGCTTTTAAAAAGATGTTTCCCATAGATGCCGCCATACGGGACTCGTGGCAGACGATCCCTAAGGTGGAGGGAGCAGTCTCTACCCTAGCTAAGCATACAACTATCCCTGTCGAGGACAGTTGTGCTTTCCTACATCCTATGGATAAAAAAATTGGAGGGTCTCCTTAAGAAAATTTTTATACATCAAGGTTTTATTCTCCAGCCTATTGCTTGCATTGCCCCAGTTACTGCTGCAGCGGCTTTCTGGTTCGAGTCTCTTGAGTAGGCTCTACAGGTGGAGACCCCGTTAGATGATATTTTAGACAGGATTAAAGCTCTTAAATTAGCTAATTCCTTTATCTCCGACGCTGTTTTTCATTTAGCCAAGCTAACGACTAAGAATTCAGGTTTTGCCATTCTGGCGCGTAGGGCGCTATGGCTTAAGTCCTGGTAAGCTTCTTCAAGGGACAGACCCTTTTCGGGCCTGGTCTGAAGGAGATAATTTCTGATATTACCGGAGGAAAAGGTCACGCCCTTCCTCAGGATAGGTCCAATAAGTTAAGGACCAAACAGAATAATTTTCATTCCTTTCGAAACTTCAATAGTGGCGCAGCTTCAGGTTCCTCTAATGCAAAACAAGAGGGAAATTTCGCCCAGTCCAAACCAGTCTGGAGACCTAATCAGGCTTGGAACAAGGGGAAGCGGGCCAAAAAACCTGCTGCTGCCTCTAAGACAGCATGAAGGAGTAGCCCTTGATCCGGGACCGGATCTAGTAGGGGGCAGACTTTCTCTCTTCGCTCAGGCTTGGGCAAGAGACGTCCAGGATCCCTGGGCACTAGAGATTGTTTCCCAGGGATATCTTCTGGAATTCAAGGGTTCATCTCCAAAGGGGAGATTTCACCTCTCACAACTATCTGCAAACCAGATAAAGAGAGAGGCATTCTAACGTTGTATTCAAGACCTTCTGGTTATGGGACTGATCCACCCAGTTCCAAGGGAAGAACAGGGGCAGGGTTTCTATTCCAACCTGTTTATAGTTCCCAAAAAAGAGGGAACGTTCAGACCAATCTTGGATCTCAAGATCCTAAACAAATTTCTCAGGGTCCCATCTTTCAAGATGGAGACAATCTGAACCATCCTCCCTATGATCCAGAAGGGTCAATATATGACTAGCGTGGACTTAAAGGATGCTTATCTCCACATTCCAATTCACAGAGATCATCAGTTCCTCAGGTTCGCCTTCCTAGACAGGCTTTACCAGTTTGTGGCTCTTCCCTTCGGGTTAGCCACGGCGCCAAGAATCTTTACGAAGGTTCTAGGGTCTCTACTGGCGGTTCTAAGGCCGCGGGGCATAGCGGTGGCTCCTTACTTAGACGACATCCTGATCCAGGCGTCGACTTTTCAAATCGCCAAGTCCTATATGGACATTGTTCTGGCCTTTCTTAGGTCTCACGGGTGGAAGGTGAACAGAGAAAAGAGTTCACTCTCCCCTCTCACAAGAGTTTCTTTCCTAGGAACTCTGATAGATTCAGTAGAAATTAAATTTTTTCTGACAGAGGTCAGGATATCAAAGCTTCTAACTTCTTGCCGTGCTCTTCATTCCACTTCTCGGCCGTCAGTGGCTCAGTGTATGGAAATGATCGGCCTGATGGTAGCGGCAATGGACATAGTTCCGTTTGCCCGCCTACATCTCAGACCACTGCAACTTTGCATGCTCAATCAGTGGGATGGGGACTACACAGATTTGTCTCCTCTGTTAAATCTGGATCAAGAGACCAGGGATTCTCTTCTCTGGTGGTTATCTCGGGTCCATCTGTCCAGGGGAATGAGTTTCGGCAGGCCAGAGTGGACTATAGTGACAACAGATGCCAGCCTTCTGGGCTGGGGCGCAGTCTGGCATTCCCTGAAGGCTCAGGGTTCGTGGACTCAGGAGAAGGCCCTCCTTCCCATAAACATTCTGGAGCTAAGAGCGATATTCAATGCTCTTCAGGCTTGGCCTCAATTGGCTGCGGTCAGATTCATCCGATTTCAGTCGGACAATATCACGACTGTAGCCTATATAAACCATCAGGGGGGAACAAGGAGTCCCCTGGCAATGATGGAGGTTTCAAAGATAATTCTTTGGGCAGAGGTTCACTCTTGCCATCTCTCAGCTATCCATATCCCAGGAGTAGAGAACTGGGAGGCGGACTTTCTATGTTGGCAGACTTTTCATCCGGGGGAGTGGGAGCTCCATCCGGAGGTATTTGCCCAGCTGATTCAACTATGGGCCAAACCAGAACTGGATCTGATGGCGTCTCATCAGAACGCCAAACTTCCTCATTACGGGTCCAGGTCAAGGGATCCCCAGGCAACGCTGATAGATGCTCTAGCAGTGCCCTGGTCCTTCAGCCTGGCTTATGTGTTTCCACCATTTCCTCTCCTCCCTCGTCTGATTGCCAAGATCAAGCAGGAGAGAGCTTCGGTGATTTTGATAGCACCACGCAGGATTTGGTATGCAGATCTGGTGGACATGTCATCCTTTCCACCATGGACTCTGCCGCTGAGGCAGGACCTTCTACTGCAAGGTCCATTCAAACATCCAAATCTAATTTCTCTGTGCCTGACTGCTTGGAGATTGAACGCTTGATTTTATCAAAACGTGGTTTCTCCGAGTCGGTCATTGATACCTTGATTCAGGCTCGAATCACCAGGAAATTCTATCATAAGATATGGTGTAAATATCTTCATTGGTGTGAATCCAAGGGTTACTCGTGGAGTAAGGTCAGGATTCCTAGGATATAATATCCTTTCTCCAAGAAGGATTGGAAAAGGGATTATCGGCTAGTTCCTTAAAGGGACAGATTTCTGCTCTGTCTATTCTTTTGCATAAGCGTCTGGCTGATGTTCCAGACGTTCAGGCGTTTTGTCAGGCTTTAGTTAGAATCAAGCCTGTGTTTAAACCTTTTACTACGCCATGGAGTTTAAATTTAGTTCTTAAAGTTCTTCAATTGGTTCCGTTTGAAACTTTGCATTCCATAGATATCAAGCTTTTATCTTGGAAAGTTCTGTTCCTAGTAGCTATCTCTTCGGCTCGAAGAGTTTGAGTTATCTGCCTTGCAGTGTGATTCCAGTTATCTGATCTTCCATGTAGATAAGGTAGTTTTGGGTACCAAACCTGGGTTTCTTCCTAAAGTGGTATCTAATAAGTATATCAATCAGGAAATTGTTGTTCTGTCTCTGTGTCCTAACCCTTCTTCAAAGAAGGAACGTCTGTTACACAATCATGACGTGGTTCGTGCTTTAAAGTTTTATTTGCAAGCTACTAAGGATTTTCGTCAAACATCTGCATTGTTTGTTGTCTATTCTGGAAAGAGGAGAGGCCAAAAGGCTTTGGCAACTTCTCTTTCTTTTTGGCTGAGAAGCATTATCCGTTTAGCTTTTGAGACTGCTGGCCAGCAGCCTCCTGAAAGAATTACAGCTCATTCTACTAGAGCGGTAGCCTCCACATGGGTTTATAAACATGGAGCCTCTGTTGAACAGATTTGTAAGGCGGCGACTTGGTCTTCACTTCATACTTTTTCTAAATTCTACAAATTTAATACTTTTGCTTCCTCGGAGGCTGTTTTTGGGAGAAAGGTCTTACAGGCAGTGGTGCCTTCCGTTTAAGTTCCTGCCTTGTCCCTCCCTTCATCCGTGTCCTAAAGCTTTGGTATTGGTATCCCACAAGTAATGGATGAACCCATGGACTGGATACACCTTATAAGAGAAAACAAAATTTATGCTTACCTGATAAATGTCTTTCTCTTGTGGTGTATCCAGTCCACGGCCCGCCCTGTCACTTTAGGGCAGGTGTTTTTATTTTTAAAACTACAGTCACCACTGCACCCTATAGTTTCTCCTTTTTCTTACTTGTCTTCGGTCGAATGACTGGAGGTAGGGGTTGGTGGAGGAGCTATATAGACAGCTCTGCTGTGGGTGCCCTCTTGCAACTTCCTGTTGGGAAGGAGAATATCCCACAAGTAATGGATGAACCCGTGGACTGGATACACCACAAGAGAAAGAAATTTATCAGGTAGGCATAATTTTTTTTTTTTAAATACTTACCTTTCTTTCATGTAATTGGCAAGAGTCCATGAGCTAGTGACGTATGGGATATACAATCCTACCAGGAGGGGCAACGTTTCCCAAGCCTCAAAATACCTATAAATACACCTCTCACCACACCCACAGTTCAGTTTTACAAACTTTGCCTCCTATGGAGTTGGTGAAGTAAGTTTGTGCTAAGATTCTACAATGACATGCGCTTCTCAGCTTTTTTGAAGCCGGATTCCTCTCAGAGTACAGCGAATGTCAGAGGGACGTGAGAGAGTATCACCTATTGAATGCAATGATTTTCCTAACGGGGGTCTATTTCATAGGTTCTCAGTTATCGGTCGTAGAGATTCATCTCCTACCTCCCTTTTCAGATCGACGATATACTCTCATATACCATTACCTCTACTGATAACTGATTCAGTACTGGTTTAGCTATCTGCTATATGTGGATGGGTGTCTTTTTTGGTAAGTTTGTTTTTTATTACTTAAGACACCACAGCTATGGTCTGGCACTTTATGCATTTATATAAAGTTCTAAATATATGTATTGTACTTATATTTGCCATGAGTCAGGTTCATGTATTTCCTTGTGCAGACTGTCTGTCAGTTTCATATTTGGGAAATAAACATATTAAGAAATATTTTTTTCTTACCGGGGCTTTAGTCTTTTTTTCAAATTGACTACTTTTTTCTTACAAATTGCGGTGGCCCGCGGGTGCGTTAAATGCTATACTTTATTGCGTCAGAAGCCGAGGCAGGTGAGCTTCTATCTGTGGGTGACATTTCAGATTAAGGGAAGGCGTTGCTTCAGTCTGATTCTGAAATCACAGCGTTTAAATTTAAGCTTGAACACCTCCGCTTATTGCTTAGGGAGGTTTTAGCGACTTTGGATGACACTGAACCCATTGCAGTTCCAGAGAAATTGTGTAAGATGGACAAATACTTTGCAGTGCCTGTTTACACTGATGTTTTTCCAGTCCCTAAGAGATTTTCGGAAATTATTACTAAGGAATGGGATAGACCAGGTGTGCCGATCTCTCCCCCTCCTGCTTTTAAAAAGATGTTTCCCATAGATGCCGCCATACGGGACTCGTGGCAGACGATCCCTAAGGTGGAGGGAGCAGTCTCTACCCTAGCTAAGCATACAACTATCCCTGTCGAGGACAGTTGTGCTTTCCTACATCCTATGGATAAAAAAATTGGAGGGTCTCCTTAAGAAAATTTTTATACATCAAGGTTTTATTCTCCAGCCTATTGCTTGCATTGCCCCAGTTACTGCTGCAGCGGCTTTCTGGTTCGAGTCTCTTGAGTAGGCTCTACAGGTGGAGACCCCGTTAGATGATATTTTAGACAGGATTAAAGCTCTTAAATTAGCTAATTCCTTTATCTCCGACGCTGTTTTTCATTTAGCCAAGCTAACGACTAAGAATTCAGGTTTTGCCATTCTGGCGCGTAGGGCGCTATGGCTTAAGTCCTGGTAAGCTTCTTCAAGGGACAGACCCTTTTCGGGCCTGGTCTGAAGGAGATAATTTCTGATATTACCGGAGGAAAAGGTCACGCCCTTCCTCAGGATAGGTCCAATAAGTTAAGGACCAAACAGAATAATTTTCATTCCTTTCGAAACTTCAATAGTGGCGCAGCTTCAGGTTCCTCTAATGCAAAACAAGAGGGAAATTTCGCCCAGTCCAAACCAGTCTGGAGACCTAATCAGGCTTGGAACAAGGGGAAGCGGGCCAAAAAACCTGCTGCTGCCTCTAAGACAGCATGAAGGAGTAGCCCTTGATCCGGGACCGGATCTAGTAGGGGGCAGACTTTCTCTCTTCGCTCAGGCTTGGGCAAGAGACGTCCAGGATCCCTGGGCACTAGAGATTGTTTCCCAGGGATATCTTCTGGAATTCAAGGGTTCATCTCCAAAGGGGAGATTTCACCTCTCACAACTATCTGCAAACCAGATAAAGAGAGAGGCATTCTAACGTTGTATTCAAGACCTTCTGGTTATGGAACTGATCCACCCAGTTCCAAGGGAAGAACAGGGGCAGGGTTTCTATTCCAACCTGTTTATAGTTCCCAAAAAAGAGGGAACGTTCAGACCAATCTTGGATCTCAAGATCCTAAACAAATTTCTCAGGGTCCCATCTTTCAAGATGGAGACAATCTGAACCATCCTCCCTATGATCCAGAAGGGTCAATATATGACTAGCGTGGACTTAAAGGATGCTTATCTCCACATTCCAATTCACAGAGATCATCAGTTCCTCAGGTTCGCCTTCCTAGACAGGCTTTACCAGTTTGTGGCTCTTCCCTTCGGGTTAGCCACGGCGCCAAGAATCTTTACGAAGGTTCTAGGGTCTCTACTGGCGGTTCTAAGGCCGCGGGGCATAGCGGTGGCTCCTTACTTAGACGACATCCTGATCCAGGCGTCGACTTTTCAAATCGCCAAGTCCTATATGGACATTGTTCTGGCCTTTCTTAGGTCTCACGGGTGGAAGGTGAACAGAGAAAAGAGTTCACTCTCCCCTCTCACAAGAGTTTCTTTCCTAGGAACTCTGATAGATTCAGTAGAAATTAAATTTTTTCTGACAGAGGTCAGGATATCAAAGCTTCTAACTTCTTGCCGTGCTCTTCATTCCACTTCTCGGCCGTCAGTGGCTCAGTGTATGGAAATGATCGGCCTGATGGTAGCGGCAATGGACATAGTTCCGTTTGCCCGCCTACATCTCAGACCACTGCAACTTTGCATGCTCAATCAGTGGGATGGGGACTACACAGATTTGTCTCCTCTGTTAAATCTGGATCAAGAGACCAGGGATTCTCTTCTCTGGTGGTTATCTCGGGTCCATCTGTCCAGGGGAATGAGTTTCGGCAGGCCAGAGTGGACTATAGTGACAACAGATGCCAGCCTTCTGGGCTGGGGCGCAGTCTGGCATTCCCTGAAGGCTCAGGGTTCGTGGACTCAGGAGAAGGCCCTCCTTCCCATAAACATTCTGGAGCTAAGAGCGATATTCAATGCTCTTCAGGCTTGGCCTCAATTGGCTGCGGTCAGATTCATCCGATTTCAGTCGGACAATATCACGACTGTAGCCTATATAAACCATCAGGGGGGAACAAGGAGTCCCCTGGCAATGATGGAGGTTTCAAAGATAATTCTTTGGGCAGAGGTTCACTCTTGCCATCTCTCAGCTATCCATATCCCAGGAGTAGAGAACTGGGAGGCGGACTTTCTAAGTCGGCAGACTTTTCATCCGGGGGAGTGGGAGCTCCATCCGGAGGTATTTGCCCAGCTGATTCAACTATGGGCCAAACCAGAACTGGATCTGATGGCGTCTCATCAGAACGCCAAACTTCCTCATTACGGGTCCAGGTCAAGGGATCCCCAGGCAACGCTGATAGATGCTCTAGCAGTGCCCTGGTCCTTCAGCCTGGCTTATGTGTTTCCACCATTTCCTCTCCTCCCTCGTCTGATTGCCAAGATCAAGCAGGAGAGAGCTTCGGTGATTTTGATAGCACCACGCAGGATTTGGTATGCAGATCTGGTGGACATGTCATCCTTTCCACCATGGACTCTGCCGCTGAGGCAGGACCTTCTACTGCAAGGTCCATTCAAACATCCAAATCTAATTTCTCTGTGCCTGACTGCTTGGAGATTGAACGCTTGATTTTATCAAAACGTGGTTTCTCCGAGTCGGTCATTGATACCTTGATTCAGGCTCGAATCACCAGGAAATTCTATCATAAGATATGGTGTAAATATCTTCATTGGTGTGAATCCAAGGGTTACTCGTGGAGTAAGGTCAGGATTCCTAGGATATAATATCCTTTCTCCAAGAAGGATTGGAAAAGGGATTATCGGCTAGTTCCTTAAAGGGACAGATTTCTGCTCTGTCTATTCTTTTGCATAAGCGTCTGGCTGATGTTCCAGACGTTCAGGCGTTTTGTCAGGCTTTAGTTAGAATCAAGCCTGTGTTTAAACCTTTTACTACGCCATGGAGTTTAAATTTAGTTCTTAAAGTTCTTCAATTGGTTCCGTTTGAAACTTTGCATTCCATAGATATCAAGCTTTTATCTTGGAAAGTTCTGTTCCTAGTAGCTATCTCTTCGGCTCGAAGAGTTTCAGAGTTATCTGCCTTGCAGTGTGATTCCAGTTATCTGATCTTCCATGTAGATAAGGTAGTTTTGGGTACCAAACCTGGGTTTCTTCCTAAAGTGGTATCTAATAAGTATATCAATCAGGAAATTGTTGTTCTGTCTCTGTGTCCTAACCCTTCTTCAAAGAAGGAACGTCTGTTACACAATCATGACGTGGTTCGTGCTTTAAAGTTTTATTTGCAAGCTACTAAGGATTTTCGTCAAACATCTGCATTGTTTGTTGTCTATTCTGGAAAGAGGAGAGGCCAAAAGGCTTTGGCAACTTCTCTTTCTTTTTGGCTGAGAAGCATTATCCGTTTAGCTTTTGAGACTGCTGGCCAGCAGCCTCCTGAAAGAATTACAGCTCATTCTACTAGAGCGGTAGCCTCCACATGGGCTTATAAACATGGAGCCTCTGTTGAACAGATTTGTAAGGCGGCGACTTGGTCTTCACTTCATACTTTTTCTAAATTCTACAAATTTAATACTTTTGCTTCCTCGGAGGCTGTTTTTGGGAGAAAGGTCTTACAGGCAGTGGTGCCTTCCGTTTAAGTTCCTGCCTTGTCCCTCCCTTCATCCGTGTCCTAAAGCTTTGGTATTGGTATCCCACAAGTAATGGATGAACCCATGGACTGGATACACCTTATAAGAGAAAACAAAATTTATGCTTACCTGATAAATGTCTTTCTCTTGTGGTGTATCCAGTCCACGGCCCGCCCTGTCACTTTAGGGCAGGTGTTTTTATTTTTAAAACTACAGTCACCACTGCACCCTATAGTTTCTCCTTTTTCTTACTTGTCTTCGGTCGAATGACTGGAGGTAGGGGTTGGTGGAGGAGCTATATAGACAGCTCTGCTGTGGGTGCCCTCTTGCAACTTCCTGTTGGGAAGGAGAATATCCCACAAGTAATGGATGAACCCGTGGACTGGATACACCACAAGAGAAAGAAATTTATCAGGTAGGCATAATTTTTTTTTTTAAATACTTACCTTTCTTTCATGTAATTGGCAAGAGTCCATGAGCTAGTGACGTATGGGATATACAATCCTACCAGGAGGGGCAACGTTTCCCAAGCCTCAAAATACCTATAAATACACCTCTCACCACACCCACAGTTCAGTTTTACAAACTTTGCCTCCTATGGAGTTGGTGAAGTAAGTTTGTGCTAAGATTCTACAATGACATGCGCTTCTCAGCTTTTTTGAAGCCGGATTCCTCTCAGAGTACAGCGAATGTCAGAGGGACGTGAGAGAGTATCACCTATTGAATGCAATGATTTTCCTAACGGGGGTCTATTTCATAGGTTCTCAGTTATCGGTCGTAGAGATTCATCTCCTACCTCCCTTTTCAGATCGACGATATACTCTCATATACCATTACCTCTACTGATAACTGATTCAGTACTGGTTTAGCTATCTGCTATATGTGGATGGGTGTCTTTTTTGGTAAGTTTGTTTTTTATTACTTAAGACACCACAGCTATGGTCTGGCACTTTATGCATTTATATAAAGTTCTAAATATATGTATTGTACTTATATTTGCCATGAGTCAGGTTCATGTATTTCCTTGTGCAGACTGTCTGTCAGTTTCATATTTGGGAAATAAACATATTAAGAAATATTTTTTTCTTACCGGGGCTTTAGTCTTTTTTTCAAATTGACTACTTTTTTTCTTACAAATTGCGGTGGCCCGCGGGTGCGTTAAATGCTATACTTTATTGCGTCATTTTTGGCGCGAAGAGTACGTCCGTTGACGCAAGTTCATAATTTCTGCCGTCATAGTTGATGCCGAAGCCTTACAAACGGTTGCCTCGTTAGTGACTCAAGTGTTTCATTTCCGGATATTGTTGGCGCCAAAATTTTTTTTACTTACGTTGTGCGTCAATGCCGTCTCTTCGACTTGTTTTCACATACTCCACCTACTGCGAAAAATCTTCAAGTGGATTCCCACCGAAACTAGAACATCTGTCACCCACGCCCTCGTCAGTAGTCGACTGGACTACGGAAATGCACTCTATGCCGGGTCCCCCATCAAGCTCTAGAAACGACTCCAACGCATCCAGAACACCTCGGCCAGACTCATCCTCGACATCCCTCGCAAAAACCACATCACCTAAGGAACCTACACTGGCTCCCCGTCAACAAGAGAATCACCTTCAAGCTCCTAACCCATGCATTCAAGGCCCTCCACAACATCGGTCCTGAATACATCAACCACCGTGTCAATTTCTACACCCCCTCCAGACAACTCCGCTCTGCCGACCAAGCACTCGCAGTCATCCCCCACATCAAGAAAAAAACAACTGTAGGAAAATCCTTCTCCTATATGGCAGCAAGGTCATGGAACTCCCTCCCGCTGCACCTCAGACAATCCACCTCCCTTACAAACTTCAGCAAGGACCTCAAGACCTGGCTCTTCGACTGAATCGTCTTCCCTTAGCCCCCCTCTCCGCCCCTCCCACAGCGCCTTGAGACCCTCACGGGTGATTAGTTTGCACTTTACAAGTACCCAATAGATAGATAGATACTTGCCACCAAATTTTTCATTAGTTTTATACACCATTGCTGTTTGCCTCTTGCCTTTTTCTATGTCAGAGGGCTATGCTGTTTGCATTTTTTTCCCTTTCCTGAAACTTTCATATAAGGAAATTGATAATTTTGCTTTATATGTTGTTTTTTCTTTTACATTTTGCAAGATGTCTCAATCTGATCCTGCCTCAGAAGTATCTGTTGGAACTTTGCTGCCTGACATCGGTTCTACCAAAGCTAAGTGCATTTGTTGTAAGATTGCGAAAATTATATCTCCGAATGTCATTTGTAATAGTTAGGGTGTAAAGAGAGGCGCTGTGAAACAGCTGAGGGAAAAAAAGGCTCAAATTTATGAATAAGAGTACATCAATATGTATAATAAATTCCAATTAGCAAGGGCTTGTTAAAACAAGTATTTAATAGATTACAATGGATAAATGACAATAGTAAATGATTTTAAAATTTAACTTTAAAAGACAAGTTGTGGCCACAACTGATTAAAATAAAGGAAATCGTACAATCAACAGTTAAACGCTATATAATAACTTAGACGGTTCAACGTTATATAATCACTTTGATAAGGTGCAATATGTTAAGCCTCCGATAAACATGAAACTACTTTAGCCATAGACAATAAATATTGACTAATAGTTACTCCAACAATGTCCGTAGGTGAATAAAAACTTGTGAATAGGGATATCCTTTGTTAGTGAAAAGAGTCCTGTTGTAAGTGTGTAGAGTAGTACCTAATTGGGTGTGCTGAGTTGAACTCCGTGAATTAAGGTGAATGAGAAACAGGACAATTTACTGTTCTGCCGTTCTGAGTTAACCACAGGTGTTAGATAATTCTTAGTTGTGTGCACTGGGATGTGAGTAAATTTCGTTGAATTTTCTTGTTTGAGAACGTGACCAGTTTACTTAGTCAAGGACAGTTTATCGATGTAACTATAATAAAAAGTTCAGTGTAAATCTTCAGCTGTATGACAGGCTTACCTAGCTGTGCTCCCCGGCCAGCGTGTCAATATGTCTAAGCCGAGAACCTCTAGGACCCACTACAAACATACGGGTCTTACATACGGGTTATGAGAACCATTTAAAAGGAACATTCTGACTCCACGAAAACATTCTTGATAAAGGCACTCACAGTGCTGAAACGCGTAGAAAGGAAGCTGTGGAGTCTGTTCATATTTTCCACTTGTCACCCGTCATCTATCGATAGATCCCAGGGAGATCCAGGAGGATCCAGGAAGACTAAGGAGACCGCTGTCCCTTTTTTCTCAACGGAATAGCCTAACAGCAACTTGCAAGGATTGAGTGCTGTTGCAGACAGTGAAGCAGCTGTGAGTACTTCCGCCACGCATCAACACACACGCTGGCCGGGGAGCACAGCTAGGTAAGCCTGTCATACAGCTGAAGATTTACACTGAACTTTTTATTACAGTTACATCGATAAACTGTCCTTGACTAAGTAAACTGGTCACGTTCTCAAACAAGAAAATTCAACGAAATTTACTCACATCCCAGTGCACACAACTAAGAATTATCTAACACCTGTGGTTAACTCAGAACGGCAGAACAGTAAATTGTCCTGTTTCTCATTCACCTTAATTCACCTTAATTCACGGAGTTCAACTCAGCACACCCAATTAGGTACTACTCTACACACTTACAACAGGACTCTTTTCACTAACAAAGGATATCCCTATTCACAAGTTTTTATTCACCTACGAACATTGTTGGAGTAACTATTAGCCAATATTTATTGTCTATGGCTAAAGTAGTTTCATGTTTATCGGAGGCTTAACATATTGCACCTTATCAAAGTGATTATATAACGTTGAACCGTCTAAGTTATTATATAGCGTTTAACTGTTGATTGTACGATTTCCTTTATTTTAATCAGTTGTGGCCACAACTTGTCTTTTAAAGTTAAATTTTAAAATCATTTACTATTGTCATTTATCCATTGTAATCTATTAAATACTTGTTTTAACAAGCCCTTGCTAATTGGAATTTATTATACATATTGATGTACTCTTATTCATAAATTTGAGCCTTTTTTTCCCTCAGCTGTTTCACAGCGCCTCTCTTTACACCCTAGTTTTTTGTTTCTTCCATTGGACTGAGTAGGGAGATATCAGTCTTATTTAGAGAGGCATAGAGGGTTAGACTGAGTCCAGACTTTTGTTTCTGATCATTTGTAATAGTTGTCATGATAAACTTTTACATGCAGAGAATGTATCCATCAGTAATAGTACATTGCCAGTTGCAGTTCCTTCAACTTCTAATGTACATGATATACCTATGAATTTTAAAGAATTTGTTACCGATTCTATTCATAAGGCTTTGTCTGCATTTCCGCCTTCTAATAAACGTTAAAGGTCTTTTAAAACTTCTCATAAAGTTGATGAAATTTCAAATGACTGACAACATAATGATTTATCCTCCTCTGATGAGGATCTATCTGATTCAAAAGATCCCTCCTCATATATTGACACTGACAAATCTACTTATTTGTTTAAAATAGAGTATATTCGTTTGTTAAAAGAAGTGTTAATTACTTTGGATATTGAGGAAGCTAATCCTCTTGACATTAAGACTAGTAAACGTTTTAAATGCTGTTTTTAAACCTCCTGTGGTTACTCCAGAGGTTTTTCCTATTCCTGATGCTATTTCTCTTGTAAGGTGTATCCAGTCCACGGATCATCCATTACTTTTGGGATATTCTCCTTCCCAACAGGAAGTTGCAAGAGGATCACCCACAGCAGAGCTGCTATATAGCTCCTCCCCTAACTGCCATATCAAGTCATTCTCTTGCAACTCTCAACATAGCTGGAGGTAGTAAGAGGAAAGTGGTGTAATATAGTTAGTTTTTTCTTCAATCAAAAGTTTATTGTTTTTAAATGGTACCAGAGTTGTACTATTTTATCTCAGGCAGCATTTAGAAGAAGAATCTGCCTGCGTTTTTCTATGATCTTAGCAGAAGTAACTAAGATCCACTGCTGTTCTCACATATGTCTGAGGAGTGAGGTAACTTCAGAGGGAGAATGGCGTGCAGGGTATCCTGCAATAAGGTATGTGCAGATTAAGTTTTTCTAGGGATGGAATTGCTAGAAAATGCTGCTGATACCGGATTAATGTAAGTTAAGCCTAAATACAGTGATTTAATAGCGACTAGTATCAGGCTTGCTATCAGAGGTATATACTCTGATTAATGTGCAATATAAAACGTTTGCTGGCATGTTTAATCGTTTTTATATATGCTTTGGTGATAAAACTTATTGGGGCCTAGTTTTTTCCACATGGCTGGCTTGATTTTTGCCTAGAAACAGTTTCCTGAGGCTTTCCACTGTTGTAATATGAGTGGGAGGGGCCTATTTTAGCGCTTTTTTGCTCAGTTAAAATTACAGACAGACACATTCAGCTTCCCTCAGCAGTCCCCTGCATGCTATAGGACATCTCTGAAGGGCTCAAAAGGCTTCAAAAGTCATGTTTTGAGGAAGGTAAAGCCACAGTGGAGCTGTGGCAGTTGTTGTGACTGTTTAAAAACGTTTTTTTTCCTTTTGTTAATCCGTTTTTTGTATTAAGGGGTTAATCATCCATTTGCAAGTGGGTGCAATGCTCTGCTAACTTGTTACATACACTGTAAAAATTTTGTTAGTCTAACTGCCTTTTTTCACTGTTATTTCAAATTTTGGCAAAATTTGTTTCTCTTAAAGGCACAGTAACGTTTTTTATATTGCTTGTTTAACTTGATTTAAAGTGTTTTCCAAGCTTGCTAGTCTGTGTAAACATGTCTGACATAGAGGAAACTCCTTGTTCATTATGTTTAAAAGCCATGGTGGAACCCCATAGAAGAATGTGTACTAAATGTATTGATTTCACTTTAAACAATAAAGATCAGCTGTTGTCTTTAAAAGAATTATCACCAGAGGATTCTGACGAGGGGGAAGTTATGCCGACTAACTCTCCCCACGTGTCGGACCCTTTGACTCCCACTCAAGGGACTCACGCTAAAATGGCGCCAAGTACATCAAAGACGCCCATAGCGATTACTTTGCAGGACATGGCGGCAATCATGGATAATACCCTGTCAGCGGTATTAGCCAGACTGCCTGAATTCAGAGGAAAGCGCAATAGCTCTGGGGTTAGACGTAGTACAGAGCGCCCAGATGCTTTAAGGCCCATGTCTGATACTGCGTCACAATATGCAGAAGCTGAGGAAGGAGAGCTTCAGTCTGTGGGTGACATTTCTGATTCGGGGAAACCTGATTCAGATATTTCTACTTTTAAATTTAAGCTTGAGAACCTCCGTGTATTGCTTGGGGAGGTGTTAGCTGCTCTGAATGACTGTGACACAATTGCAGTGCCAGAGAAATTGAGTAGACTGGATAAATACTGTGCAGTGCCGGTGTGTACTGAAGTTTTTCCAATACCTAAAAGGTTTACAGAAATTATTAATAAGGAGTGGGATAGACCCGGTGTGCCGTTTCCCCCCCCCCCCCCCTCCTATTTTTAGAAAAATGTTTCCAATAGACGCCACCACACAGGACTTATGGCAGATGGTCCCTAAGGTGGAGGGAGCCGTTTCTACTTTAGCAAAGCGTTCCACTATCCCTGTCGAGGACAGTTGTGCTTTTTCAGATCCAATGGATAAAAAATTAGGTTACCTTAAGAAAATGTTTATTCAACAAGGTTTTATCCTGCAGCCCCTTGCATGCATTGCGCCTGTCACTGCTGCTGCGGCGTTCTGGTTTGAGTCTCTGGAAGAGGCCTTTCAGACAGCTACTCCATTGACTGAGATACTTGACAAGCTTAGAACACTTAAGCTAGCTAATTCTTTTGTTTCTGATGCCATTGTTCATTTGATTAAACTAACGACTAAGAATTCTGGATTCGCCATCCAGGCGCGTAGGGCGCTATGGCTTAAATCTTGGTAAGTTGACGTGACTTCAAAGTCTAAATTACTTAACATTCCCTTCAAGGGGCAGACCCTATTCGGGCCTGGTTTGAAGGAAATTATTGCTGACATTACTGGAGGTAAGGGTTATGCCCTTCCTCAGGACAGGGCCAAATCAAAGGCCAAACAGTCTAATTTTCGTGCCTTTCGAAACTTCAAGGCAGGTGCAGCATCAACTTCCTCTGCTACAAAACAAGAGGGAACTTTTGCTCAATCCAAGCCGGGCTGGAAACCTAACCAGTCCTGGAACAAGGGCAAGCAGGCCAGAAAGCCTGCTGCTGCCTCTAAGACAGCATGAAGGAACGGCCCCCTATCCGACAACGGATCTAGTAGGGGGCAGACTTTCTCTCCTCGCCCAGGCGTGGGCAATGTTCAGGATCCCTGGGCGTTGGAGATCATATCTCAGGGATATCTTCTGGACTTCAAAGCTTCCCCTCCTCAAGGGAGATTTCACCTTTCGAGATTATCTGTAAACCAGATAAAGAAAGAGGCATTCTTACGCTGTGTGCAAGGCCTCCTAATTATGGTAGTGATCTGTCCAGTTCCACAGACGGAACAGGGACAGGGTTTTTATTCAAATCTGTTTGTGGTTCCCAAAAAAGAGGGAACCTTCAGACCCATTTTGGATCTAAAGATCTTAAACAAATTCCTCAGAGTTCCATCGTTCAAAATGGAAACTATTCGGACCATCCTACCTATGATCCAGGAGGGTCAGTACATGACAACAGTGGATTTGAAGGATGCTTACCTTCACATACCGATTCACAAAGATCATCATCGGTTCCTAAGGTTTGCCTTTCTGGACAGGCATTACCAATTTGTGGCTCTTCCCTTCGGGTTAGCTACAGCTCCAAGAATCTTTACAAAGGTTCTGGGATTGCTTCTGGCGGTTCTAAGACCGCGAGGTATATCAGTGGCCCCTTATCTGGACGACATCCTGATACAGGTGTCAAGCTTTCAGATTGCCAAGTCACATACGGCCATAGTTCTGGCATTTCTCAGGTCACATGGGTGGAAGGTGAACGAGGAAAAGAGTTCTCTATCCCCACTTACAAGAGTCTCCTTCCTAGGGACTCTGATAGATTCTGTAGAAATGAAGATTTACCTGACAGAATCCAGGTTATCAAAGCTTCTAAAATCTTGCCGTGTTCTTCATTCTATTCCGCGCCCTTCGGTGGCTCAGTGTATGGAAGTAATCGGCTTAATGGTAGCGGCGATGGACATAGTGCCATTTGCACGCCTACATCTCAGACCGCTGCAACTATGCATGCTCAGTCAGTGGAATGGGGATTACACAGATTTGTCCCCTCTGCTAAATCTGGATCAAGAGACCAGAGATTCTCTTCTCTGGTGGCTATCTCGGGTCCATCTGTCCAAAGGTATGACCTTTCGCAGGCCAGATTGGACAATTGTAACAACAGATGCCAGCCTTCTAGGTTGGGGTGCAGTCTGGAATTCCCTGAAGACTCAGGGATCGTGGACTCAGGAGGAGAAACTCCTCCCAATAAATATTCTGGAGTTAAGAGCAATATTCAATGCTCTTCTAGCTTGGCCTCAGTTAGCAACCCTGAGGTTCATCAGATTTCAGTCGGACAACATCACGACTGTGGCTTACATCAACCATCAAGGGGGAACCAGGAGTTCCCTAGCGATGCTGGACGTCTCCAAGATAATTCGCTGGGCAGAGACTCACTCTTGCCACCTATCAGCAATCCATATCCCAGGTGTAGAGAACTGGGAGGCGGATTTTCTAAGTCGTCAGTCTTTTCATCCGGGGGAGTGGGAACTCCATCCGGAGGTGTTTGCTCAATTGGTTCATCGTTGGGGCAAACCAGAACTGGATCTCATGGCGTCTTGCCAGAACGCCAAGCTTCCTTGTTACGGATCCAGGTCCAGGGACCCTGAAGCGGCACTGATAGATGCTCTAGCAGCGCCTCTGTTCTTCAACCTGGCTTATGTGTTTCCACCGTTTCCTCTGCTCCCTCGACTGATTGCCAAAATCACACAGGAGAGAGCATTGGTGATCTTGATAGCGCCTGCGTGGCCACGCAGGACCTGGTATGCAGACCTAGTGGACATGTCATCCTTTCCACCATGGACCCTGCCTCTGAGACAGGACCTTCTACTACAAGGTCCTTTCAATCATCCGAATCTAATTTCTCTGAGACTGACTGCATGGAGATTGAACGCTTGATTTTATCAAAGCGTGGCTTCTCCGAGTCAGTCATTGATACCCTAATACAGGCACGAAAGCCTGTCACCAGGAAAATCTACCATAAGATATGGCGTAAATACCTTTTATTGGTGTGAATCCAAGAATTACTCATGGAGTAAGGTTATGATTCCTAGGATATTGTCCTTTCTCCAAGAGGGTTTAGAAAAAGGATTATCAGCTAGTTCTTTAAAAGGACAGATTTCTGCTCTGTCTATTCTTTTGCACAAGCGTCTGGCTGAAGTTCCAGACGTTCCAGCTTTTTGTCAGGCTTTGGTTAGAATCAAGCCTGTGTTTAAACCTGTTGCTCCCCCATGGAGCTTAAACTTGGTTCTTAAAGTTCTTCAAGGGGTTCCGTTTGAACCCCTTCATTCCATTGATATTAAACTTTTGTCTTGGAAAGTTCTGTTTTTGATGGCTATTTCCTCGGCGCGGAGAGTCTCTGAGTTATCTGTTTTACAATGTGATTCTCCTTATCTGATTTTCCATTCAGATAAAGTAGTTCTGCGTACAAAACCTGGGTTTTTACCTAAGGTAGTTTCTAACAAGAATATCAATCAAGAGATTGTTGTTCCATCATTGTGTCCTAATCCTTCTTCAAAGAAGGAACGTCTTTTACATAATCTGGACGTGGTCCGTGCTTTGAAGTTTTACTTACAAGCTACTAAAGATTTTCGACAAACATCTACACTGTTTGTTGTTTACTCTGGACAGAGGAGAGGTCAAAAAGCTTCGGCAACCTCTCTTTCTTTTTGGCTTCGGAGCGCAATACGCTTAGCCTATGAGACTGCTGGACAGCAGCCCCCGAAAGGATTACAGCTCATTCTACTAGAGCTGTGGCTTCCACCTGGGCCTTTAAAAATGAGGCTTCTGTTGAACAGATTTGCAAGGCGGCGACTTGGTCTTCGCTTCATACCTTTTCAAAATTTTACAAATTTGATACTTTTGCTTCTTCGGAGGCTATTTTTGGGAGAAAGGTTCTACAGGCAGTGGTTCCTTCCATTTAAGCCTGCCTTGTCCCTCCCTTCATCCGTGTACTTTAGCTTTGGTATTGGTATCCCACAAGTAATGGATGATCCGTGGACTGGATACACCTTACAGGAGAAAACATAATTTATGCTTACCTGATAAATGTATTTCTCTTGTGGTGTATCCAGTCCACGGCCCGCCCTGTCCTTTTAAGGCAGGTCTAAATTTTAATTAAACTACAGTCACCACTGCACCCTATGGTTTCTCCTTTCTCGGCTTGTTTCGGTCGAATGACTGGATATGGCAGTTAGGGGAGGAGCTATATAGCAGCTCTGCTGTGGGTGATCCTCTTGCAACTTCCTGTTGGGAAGGAGAATATCCCACAAGTAATGGATGATCCGTGGACTGGATACACCACAAGAGAAATACATTTATCAGGTAAGCATAAATTATGTTTTCTGATATGATTTCTAAGGAGTGGAATAAGCCAGGTATTCCTTTTCTTCCTTCTTCAAGGTTTAAAAAATTGTATCCTTTACCAGCAATTTCTATAGCGTTTTGGGAAAAGATTCCCACAGTCGATGGGGCTATTTCTGCTCTTGCTAAACGTACCACTATTCCTATGGAAGATAGTACTTCTTTTAAAGATCCTTTAGATAGGAAACTTGAATCCTATCTAAGGAAAGCCTATTTATATTCAGGTCATCTTTTCAGGCCTGCAATTTATTTGGCTGATGTTGCGGCTGCATCAACTTTTTGGTTGGAGAATTTAGCACAACAAGAATTGGATTCTGACATATCTAGCATTGTTCGCTTACTGCAACATGCTAATCATTTTATTTGTGATGCCCTTTTTGATATTCTCAAAATTGATGTTAGATCCATGTCTTTAGCTATTTTAGCTAGAAGAGCTTTATGGCTTAAATCTTGGAATGCTGATATGACATCTAAGTCTAGATTATATTCTCTTTCTTTCCAAGGTAGTAATTTATTTGGTTCTCAGTTGGATTCTATTATTTCAACTGTTACTGGAGGAAAGGGGGTTTTTCTGCCTCAGGATAAAAAAAACCTAAGGGTAAATCTAAGGCTTCTAACCGTTTTCGTTCCTTTCGTCAAAATAAGGAACAAAAATCTAATCCTTCCCCCAAGGAATTTGTTTCCAATTGGAATAAATCCAAGCCTTTTAAAAAAATAAAGTCAGCCCCTAAGTCCGCATGAAGGTGTGGCCCTCATTCCAGCTCAGCTGGTAGGGGGCAGATTAAGGTTTTTCAAGGATTTTTGGATACATTTTATCCAAAATCAATGGATTCAGAGCATTGTCTCTCAATGGTATCAAATAGGATTGAGAGTAAGACCTCCTGTGAGAAGATTTTTTTTCTCTCACGTATCCCAGCAAATCCAGTAAAAGCTCAGGCTTTCCTGAAGTATGTTTCAGACCTGGAGTCCTCAGGGGTAATCATGCCGGTTCCTTTTCAGGAACAAGGTCTGGGGTTTTATTCAAATCTATTCATTGTCCCAAAGAAGGAAAATTTATTCAGACCAGTTCTGGATCTGAAAATTTTGAATAGTTATGTAAGAGTACCAACTTTCAAGATGGTGACTATATGGACTATTCTTCCTTTTGTTCAGCAAGGACATTATATGTCTACAATAGACTTGCAGGATGCATACCTTCATATTCTGATTCATCCAGAACATTATCAGTTCCTGAGATTCTCTTTTCTATACAAGCATTACCAATTTGTTGCAATCTTCCATTTGGCCTAGCAACAGCTCCAAGAATCTTTTCAAAGGTTCTAGGTGCTCTACTCTCTGTAATCAGAGAGCAGGGTATTGCGGTGTTTCCTTATTTGGACGATATCTTGGTACTAGCTCAGTCTTTACGTTCTGCAGAATCTCACACAAATCAACTAGTGTTTATTCAAAAACATGGTTGGAGGATCCATTTACCAAAAAGTTTCTCGATTCCTCAGACAAGGGTTACCTTTTTAGGTTTCCAGATAGATTCAGTGTCCATTACTCTGTCTCTAACAGACAAGAGACGTTTGAAATTGGTTGCAGCCTGTTGACACCTTCAGTCTCAGTCATTCAATTCAGTGGCTATGTGCATGGAAGTTTTAGGACTCATGACTACAGCATCGGACGCGATTCCTTTTGCTCATTTTCACATGAGACCTATCCAGCTTTGTATGCTGAATCAATGGTGTAGGAATTATACAAAGATATCACAGTTAATATCCTTAAATCCCAATGTTCGACACTCTCTGACGTGGTGGTTAAATCACCAGCGTTTAGTTCAAGGGGCTTCCTTTGTTTGCCCAACCTGGACTGTGATCACTACAGACGCAAGTCTTTCAGGTTGGGGAGCTGTTTGGGGATCTCTGACCGAACAAGGGGTTTGGAAATCTCAAGAGGCGAGATTACCAATCAATATTTTAGAACGCCGTGCAATTCTCAGAGCTCTTCAGTTTTGGCCTCTCAATATTTTAGAACGCCGTGCAATTCTCAGAGCTCTTCAGTTTTGGCCTCTGTTGAAGAGAGAACAATTCATTTGCTTTCAGACAGACAATATCACAACTGTGGCATATGTCAATCTTCAGGGTGGGACTCACAGTCCCCAAGCTATGAAAGAAGTATCTCAGATACTTGCTTGGGCGGAATCCAGCTACTGTCTAATCTCTGCGGTGCATATCCCAGGTGTAGACAATTGGGAGGTGGATTATCTCAGCCGTCAGAATTTACATCCAGGGGAGTGGTCTCTCCATCCAGATGTGTTTTCTCAGATTGTTCAGATGTGGGGTCTTCCATAGATAGATCTCATGGACTCTCATCTAAACAAGAAACTTCCTAGATACCTGTCCAGGTATGTTCAGGCGGAAGCAGTGGAAGCGCTGACACTTCCTTGGTGTTATCATCCTGCTTACATTTTACCGCCTCTAGTTCTTCTTCCAAGAGTGATCTCCAAAATCATCATAGAACAATCGTTTGTGTTGCTGGTGGCTTCAGCATGGCCACACAGGTTTTGGTATGCGGATCTTGTTCGGATGTCCAGTTGCCAACCTTGTCCACTTCCGTTAAGGCAGGACCTACTGTCTCAAGGTCCGTTTTTCCATCAGGATCTCAAATCATTAAATTTAAAGGTATGGAAATTGAACGCTTAGTACTAAGTCATAGAGGTTTCTCTGACTCAGTGATTAATACTATGTTACAGGCTCGTAAATCTGTTTCTAGAAAGATTTATTATCGAGTTTGGAAGACCTACATTTCATGGTGTTCTTTTCATAAATTCTCTTAGCATTCTTTTAGAATTCCTAGAATTTTACAGGTTCTTCAGGATGGTTTGGATAAGGGTTTGTCTGCAAGTTCCTTGAAGGGACAAATCTCTGCTCTTTCAGTTTTATTTCACAGAAAGATTGCTAAACTTCCTGATATTCACTGTTTTGTACAGGCTTTAGTTCGTATTAAGCCCATCATTAAATCAATTTCTCCTCCTTGGAGTCTTAATTTGGTTTTGAAGGCGTTACAGGCTCCTCCGTTTGAGCCTATGCATTCTTTGGACATTAAAATACTTTCTTGGAAAGTGTTGTTCCTTTTGACTATTTCTTCTGCTAGAAGAGTTTCTGAGCTATCTGCTCTTTCTTGTGAATCTCCTTTTCTGATTTTTCATCAGGATAAGGCGGTTTTGCGGACTTCATTTCAATTTTTACCTAAAGTTGTGAATTCTAACAACATTAGTAGAGAAATTGTTGTCCCTTTCTTGTGTCCTAATCCTAAGAATTCTTTGGAAAGGTCCTTACATTCTTTGGATGTGGTGAGAGCTTTGAAATATTATGTTGAAGCTACTAAAGATTTCAGGAAGACTTCTAGTCTATTTGTTATATTTTCTGGTCCTAGGAAAGGTCAGAAGGCCTCTGCTATTTCCTTAGCTTCTTGGTTAAAACTTTTGATTCATCAAGCTTATTTGGAGTCGGGTCAGGCCCCGCCTCAGAGAATTACAGCTCATTCTACTAGATCAGTCTCCACTTCTTGGGCTTTTAAGAATGAAGCTTCAGTTGATCAGATTTGCAAAGCAGCAACTTGATCCTCTTTGCATACATTTACTAAATTCTACCATTTTGATGTATTTGCTTCTTCAGAAGCAGTCTTTGGTAGAAAAGTTCTTCAGGCAGCTGTTTCAGTTTGATTCTTCTGCTGATGTTTTACGTTTTTCTTTTCATTATGAGAATAACTTTTAGTTTGGGTTGTGGATTATTTTTTCAGCGGAAAATGGCTGTTATTTATTTTTATCCCTCCCTCTCTAGTGACTCTTGAGTGGAGTTCCACATCTTGGGTTTTGATATCCCATACGTCACTAGCTCATGGACTCTTGCCAATTACATGAAAGAAAACATAATTTATGTAAGAATTTACCTAATAAATTAATTTCTTTCATATTGGCAAGAGTCCATGAGGCCCACCCTTTTTATGGTGGTTATGATTTTTTTGTATAAAGCACAATTATTTCCAAATTCCTTTGTTGATGCTTTTTACTCCTTTCTTTAACACCCCACTTCTTGGCTATTCGTTAAACTGAATTGTGGGTGTGGTGAGGGGTGTATTTATAGGCATTTTGATGTTTGGGAAACTTTGCCCCTCCTGGTAGGATTGTATATCCCATATGTCACTAGCTCATGGACTCTTGCCAATATGAAAGAAATGAATTTATCAGGTAAATTCTTACATAAATTATGTTTTTGTGTTATGGTAAACATAACACTGAATATCCGCCAGCATCTCCTGCTTTCTTTAGCATATGGATGGCCAATCCGGCTTCCTCCAATCGTTTCGTACTTCCTTTGGCGTCCAGCTCATGGGGCACCCAACGATTGGAGGAAGCCGGATTTGTTATCCATATGCTAAAAAAAGCAGGAGATGTGGGTGGAGGATCAGTGTTATGTTTACCATAACACAAAGGTAAGTATTTTTAAAAATAAGCGTCTTTGTAAACTTTAATGAATTAAATTGCTCATGTTTTTAAGAATATTTTTTGATACTGGGCTTTAATTCATTAAAGTTTACAATCGCTTTAAAACCATGGTAGTATCTCTCTTCTTAAAGGGATTAAAACAATGCTCCTTTAGTAAAAAATAAATATACAGTATATGTATAAAAAAAACACACACAAAACTGTGTAAAAAAAACACACACAAAAACGCAAACATACTTGTTTTATTGCAAATTGAAATTCTTAGTATAGCCACTGCCAATAATTACATAAGGAAGCAGGCATGCTGTGAGCTTTAGTTGTATTCTGCCTTTTCTGAGCATGGGCAAGAAACTAGCATTTACTGAATAGTAAACCAGCTTATGTTGCTCTAGACAATTTGACATCAAGTTAGATATGCCTTCCTGTAGAAATCCCAGCCCCCTTGTGGGGCTGTGACAGGAAGTAATGAACGTTGCACAAGATAAAGGGACAGTCTAGTCAAAATTAAACTTTTATGATTCAGATATAGCATGCAATTTTAAACAACTTTCCAATTTACTTTTATCATCAAATTTGCTTTGGTCTCTTGGTATTCTTTATTGAAAGCTAAACCTGGGTAGGCTCATAAACTGATTTCTAAATCCTCGAGGACCGCCTCTTATCTCAGTGAATTTTGATAGTGTTTCACAGTTAGACAGCGCTAGTTCATGTGTGCCATATAGATAACATTGTGCTCACTGGTGAAATTATGAGTCAGCACTGATAGGCTAAAATAAGTCTGTCAAAAGAACTGAGATAAGGGAGCAGTCTGCAGAGGCTTAGATACAAGGTAATCACAGGGGTAAAAAAGTATATTAATATAACTGTGTTAGTTATACAAAACTGAAGAATGGGTAATAAAGGGATTATCTATATCTTTAAACATTTAACATTTTCAAGTAGACTGTCCCTTTTAAGTTAAAATTAACAGATAAGGGTGGTGTTTTGCATTACACATTACGTATAACAGGTAGGGTGGTGTTTTGCGTTGCACATTACGTGTAACAGGTAGGGTGGTGTTTTGCGTTGCACATTACGTATAACAGGTATGGTAGTGTTTTGCATTGCACATGACGTATAACAGGTAGGGCAGTGTTTTGCATTGCACATGACGTATAACAAGTAGGGTAGTGTTTTGCATTGCACATGACGTATAACAGGTAGGGTGGTGGTTTGCATTGCACGTTACGTATAACGGGTAGGGCGGTGTTTTGCGTTACACATGACGTATAACAGGTAGGGTGGTGTTTTGCATTGCACATGACGTATAACAGGTAGGGTGGTGTTTTGCGTTGCTCATGACGTATAACAGGTAGGGCGGTGTTTTGCATTGCACATGACGTATAACAGGTAGGGCGGTGTTTTGCATTGCACATGACGTATAACAGGTAGGGCGGTGTTTTGCATTGCACGTGACGTATAACAGGTAGGGCGGTGTTTTGCATTGCACATGACGTATAACAGGTAGGGCGGTGTTTTGCATTGCACATGACGTATAACAGGTAGGGCGGTGTTTTGCATTGCACATGACGTATAACAGGTAGGGCGGTGTTTTGCATTGCACATGACGTATAACAGGTAGGGTGGTGTTTTGCATTGCACATGACGTATAACAGGTAGGGTGGTGTTTTGCATTGCACATGACGTATAACAGGTAGGGCGGTGTTTTGCATTGCACATGGCGTATAACAGGTAGGGCAGTGTTTTGCGTTGCACATGATGTATAACAGGTAGGGTGGTGTTTTGCATTGCACATGACGTATAACAGGTAGGGTGGTGTTTTGCATTGCACATGACGTATAACAGGTAGGGCGGTGTTTTACATTGCACATGACGTATAACAGATAAGGGATGGTGTTTTGCATCGCATATGACGTATAACAGGTAGGGCGGTGTTTTGCATTGCACATGACGTATAACAGGTAGGGCGGTGTTTTGCATTGCACATGACGTATAACAGGTAGGGCAGTGTTTTGCATTGCACATGATGTATAACAGGTAGGGTGGTGTTTTGCATTGCACATGACGTATAACAGGTAGGGTGGTGTTTTGCATTGCACATGACGTATAACAGGTAGGGCGGTGTTTTACATTGCACATGACGTATAACAGATAAGGGATGGTGTTTTGCATCGCATATGACGTATAACAGGTAGGGCGGTGTTTTGC
Organism: Bombina bombina; assembly: GCF_027579735.1. Lineage (NCBI taxonomy): Eukaryota > Metazoa > Chordata > Amphibia > Anura > Bombinatoridae > Bombina > Bombina bombina. Next base: position 107,245,113 of record NC_069505.1, on the reverse strand, counting down.
ATTGCACATGACGTATAACAGGTAGGGTGGTGTTTTGCATTGCACATGACGTATAACAGGTAGGGTGGTGTTTTGCATTGCACATGACGTATAACAGGTAGGGTGGTGTTTTACATTGCACATGACGTATAACAGATAAGGGATGGTGTTTTGCATCGCATATGACGTATAACAGGTAGGGCGGTGTTTTGCATTGCACATGACGTATAACAGGTAGGGCGGTGTTTTGCGTTGCACATGACGTATAACAGGTAGGGCGGTGTTTTGCATTGCACATGACGTATAACAGGTAGGGTGGTGTTTTGCATTGCACATGACGTATAACAGGGTGGTGTTTTGCGTTGCACATGACATATAACAGGTAGGGCGGTGTTTTGCGTTGCACATGACGTATAACAGGTAGGGCGGTGTTTTGCATTGCACATGACATATAACAGGTAGGGCGGTGTTTTGCATTGCACATGACGTATAACAGGGTGGTGTTTTGCGTTGCACATGACATATAACAGATAAGGGTGGTGTTTCTCTTGTAAGGTGTATCCAGTCCACAGATTCATCCATTACTTGTGGGATATTCTCCTTCCCAATAGGAAGCTGCAAGAGGATCACCCACAGCAGAGCTGTCTATATAGCTCCTCCCCTAACTACCACCTCCCAGTCATTCTCTTGCAGCTCTCGACAAGGGAAGTAGCTAGAGAGATGTGGTGCATTAATGTAGTTTATCTTCAATCAAAAGTTTATTATTTTCAAATGGTACCGGAGTTGTACTATTTTAGCCTCAGGCAGAAAGTTGAAGACGAGTCTGCCTGTGGTTTTTGATGATCTTAGCGGTTTGTAACTAAGATCCACTGCTGTTCTCACACATAACTGAAGAGATGGGTAACTTCAGCTGGGGGAATGGCGTGCAGGGTCTCCTGCTCTGAGGTATGTGCAGTTTTAAATTTTTCTAGAGAGATGATAAGCTAGAAAATGCTGACAATACCGGATTTATTTAAGGTAAGCCTGATTACAGTGATTTAATAACGACTGGTATCATGCTTGCTGTAAAGGGTAATATTTTTGTTATTTACTCCCATTACTGAATAGATATAACGTTTGCTTGAGGTATATAAACGTTTATTACATATTGGTGATAAAACTTTATTCTGGGGCCCAGTTTTTCCACATGGCTGACTAGATTTTGCCTAGGGATAGTTTTTTAAGGCCCTCTCACTGTGAGTACAGGTTGGGAGGGGCCTATTTTCGCGCCTAAATTGCACAGTAGTTTTTGCAGCTTGAGACATCCAGCTTCCCTGAAGGAGTCCCCTGAACATATAGGACCTCTCTAAAGGGTTTTTGTGCCTTCCAAAGTCGTCGTATGGGCAGGTTGGTTGTGACTGTTTAAAAACGTTTATCTTTTTTTTTTATCCGGTTTTGAAACTAAGGGGTTAATCATCCATTTGCAAGTGGGTGCAATGCTATTTCAGTCTATTATACACACTCTAAAAATTTCGTAAAATTTACTTCTTTTTTCACTGTTTTGCAGTTTCTGTGATTGTTTTTTTCTCTTAAAGGCACAGTACCGTTTTTATTTTTTGCTTGTTCACAGTTATTAAAGTGTTTTCCAAGCTTGCTGGTCTCATTACTAGTCTGTTTAAACATGTCTGACTTTGAGGAAACTCATTGTTCATTATGTTTAGAAGCCATTGTGGAACCCCCTCTTAGAATTTGTACCAAATGCACTGATTTTACTATAGATTACAAAGACCATATTCTGGCTTTAAAAAATTTATCACCAGAAGAAATTGACAAGGAGGAAGTTATGCCGTCTAACTCTCCCCACATGTCAGAACCTATAAATCCCGCTCAGGGGACGCCAAGTACATCTAGCGCGCCCATTGCGTATACCTTGCAAGACATGGCGGCAGTTATGAATCATACCCTTACAGAGGTATTATCTAAACTGCCAGGATTGCAAGGAAAACGAGACAGCTCTGGGACTAGAATAAATACAGAGCTCTCTGACGCTTTAGTGGCTATGTCTGATACACCCTCACAATGTACTAAAGCTGAAGCAGGGGAGCTTCAATCTGTGGGTGATTTTTCTGATTCAGGGAAGATACTTCAACCTGATTCTGATATGTCTACATTTAAATTTAAGCTTGAGCACCTCCGCGTATTGCTCAGTGAGGTCTTAGCAACTCTGGACGACTGTGACGCTATTGTAGTCCCAGAAAAATTATGTAGATTGGATAAATACTATGCAGTACCTACTTACACTGATGTTTTTCCAATCCCTAAGAGGTTTTCTGAAATTATTACTAAGGAATGGGATAGACCAGGTGTACCGTTCTCTCCCCCTCCTGTTTTTAAAAAGATGTTTTTCGATAGACGCCGCTACACGGGACTTATGGCAGATGGTCCCTAAGGTGGAGGGAGCAGTTTCTACTTTAGCTAAGCTTACCACTATCCCTGTCGAGGACAGTTGTGCTTTTCTAGATCCAATGGATAAAAAATTAAAGGGTTACCTTAAGAAAATTTTTATTCAACAAGGTTTTATTCTCCAGCCTCTTGCATGCATTGCCCCAGTCACTGCTGCTACGGCTTTCTGGTTTGAGTCTCTAGAGGAGGCTCTACAGGTTGAAACCCCGTTGGAAGATATTATTGACAAGCTTAAGGCTCTTAAGCTAGCCAATTCATTTGTTTCTGACGCCGATGTTCATTTAACCAAGCTAACGGCTAAAAATTCAGGTTTTGCTATTCAGGCGCGTAGGGTGCTATGGCTTAAATCCTGGTCAGCTGACGTGACTTCAAAGTCTAAACTGCTCAACATTCCCTTCAAAGGGCAGACCCTATTCGGGCCTGGACTGAAGGAGATAATTTCTGACATCACTGGAGGAAAAGGTCACGCCCTTCCTCAAGATAGGTCCAACAAATTAAGGTCCAAACAGTCTAGTTTTCGTCCCTTTCGAAACTTCAAGAGTGGCGCAGCTTCAACTTCCTCTAACACAAAACAAGAGGGAACTTTTGCCCAGTCTAAGCCGGCCTGGAGACCTAACCAGGCTTGGAACAAGGGGAAACAGGCCAAAATGCCTGCTGCTGCCTCTAAGACAGCATGAAGGAGCAGCCCCCGATCTGGAAACGGATCTAGTAGGGGGCAGACTTTCTCTCTTCGCCCAGGCTTGGGCAAGAGATGTCCAGGATCCCTGGGCATTGGAAATTGTGTCCAAGGGTTATCTTCTGGAATTCAAAACCTCTCCCCCAAAAGGGAGATTTCATCTCTCACTTTTATCTGCAAACCAGATAAAGAGAGAGGCATTCTTACATTGTGTTCAAGACCTCCTAGTTATGGGAGTGATCCACCCAGTTCCGCAGGAGGAACAGGGACAGGGCTTCTAATCAAATCTGTTTGTAGTTCCCAAAAAAGAGGGAACATTCAGACCAATCTTAGATCTCAAGATCTTAAACAAATTTCTCAGAGTCCCATCCTTCAAGATGGAGACTATTCAAACTATCCTTCCTATGATCCAGGAGGGTCAATATATGACTACCGTAGACTTAAAGGATGCTTATCTTCACATCCCGATACACAAAGATCATCATCGTTTTCTCAGGTTTGCCTTTCTAGGCAGGCACTACCAGTTTGTGACTCTTCCCTTCGGGTTGGCCACGGCACCAAGAATAGCAGTAGCCCCTTACTTAGACGACATTCTGATACAGGCGTCGACTTTTCAAATTGCCAGGTCCCACACGGACATTGTTCTGGCATTTCTGAGGTCCCATGGGTGGAAGGTGAATGAAGGAAAGAGTTCTCTATCACCTCTAACAAAAGTTTCATTCCTAGGGACTCGATTCGGTAGAAATGAAGATTTACCCAACGAAGGCCAGATTGTCAAAACTTCTAGACTCTTGCCGTGTTCTTTATTCCACTTCTCGTCCTTCAGTGGCTCAGTGTATGGAAGTAATCGGTTTAATGGTAGCGGCAATGGACATAGTACCGTTTGCCCGCCTACATCTCAGACCGCTGCAACTTTGCATGCTCAGTCAGTGGAATGGGGATTACACAGATTTGTCCCCTCTACTAAATCTGGATCAAGAAACCAGGGATTCTCTTCTCTGGTGGCTATCTCGGGTCCATCTGTCCAAGGGGATGAGCTTCCGCAGGCCAGATTGGACTATAGTAACGACAGATGCCAGCCTTCTGGGCTGGGGTGCAGTCTGGAACTCCCTGAAGGTTCAGGGCTCGTGGACTCGGGAGGAGGCACTCCTTTCCAATAAACATTCTGGAACTAAGAGCGATATTCAATGCTCTTCAGGCTTGGCCTCAGCTGCGGTCAGGTTCATCAGATTTCAGTCGGACAACATCACGACTGTAGCCTATATCAATCATCAGGGGGGAACAAGGAGCCCCCTGGCAATGTTGGAGGTTTCAAAGATAATTCTATGGGCAGAGGTTCACTCTTGCCATCTCTCAGCTATCCATATCCCAGGAGTAGAGAACTGGGAGGCGGATTTTCTAAGTCGGCAGGCTTTTCATCCGGGGGAGTGGGAGCTCCATCCGGAGGTATTTACCCAGGATTCAACTATGGGGCAAACCAGAACTGGATCTCATGGCGTCTCGTCAGAACGCCAAACTTCCTTGTTACTGGTCCAGGTCAAGGGATCCCCAGGCAGCGCTGATAGATGCTCTAGCAGCGTCCTGGTCCTTCAGCCTGGCTTATGTGTTTCCACCGTTTCCTCTGCTCCCTCGGCTGATTGCCAAGATCAAGCAGGAGAGAGCTTCGGTGATTTTGATAGCTCCTGCGTGGCCACGCAGGACTTGGTATGCAGATCTGGTGGACATGTCATCCTTTCCACCATGGACTCTGCTGCTGAGACAGGACCTTCTACTTCAAGGTCCCTTCAAACATCCAAATCTAATTTCTCTGCGTCTGACTGCTTGGAGATTGAACGTTTGATTTTATCAAAGCGTGGTCATTGATACCTTAATTCAGGCTCGAAAGCCTGTCACCAGGAAAATCTATCATAAGATATGGTGTAAATATCTTCATTGGTGTGAATCCAAGGGTTACTCATGGAGTAAAGTCAGGATTCCCAGGATATTGTCTTTTCTCCAAGAAGGATTGGAGAAGGGATTGTCAGCTAGTTCCTTAAAGGGACAGATTTCTGCTCTGTCTATTCTTTTGCACAAGCGTCTGGCGGATGTTCCTGTGAGCCTGTGTTTAAACCTGTTGCTCCGCCATGGAGTTTAAATTTAGTTATTAAAGTTCTTCAAGGGGTTCCGTTTGAACCTCTGCATTCCATAGATATCGAGCTTTTATCTTGGAAAGTTCTGTTCTTGGTAGCTATCTCTTCGGCTCGAAGAGTTTCAGAGTTATCTGCCTTGCAGTGTGATTCCCCTTATCTGATCTTCCATGCAGATAAGGTAGTTTTGCGTACCAAACCTGGGTTTCTTCCTAAGGTGGTATCTAATAAGAATATCAATCAGGAGATTGTTGTTCCGTCACTGTGTCCTTATCCTTCTTCAAAGAAGGAATGTCTATTACACAATCTTGACGTGGTTCGTGCTTTAAAGTTTTATTTACAAGCTACTAAAGATCTTCGTCAAACATCTGCATTGTTTGTTGTCTACTCTGGACAGAGGAGAGGCCAAAAGGCTTCAGCAACTTCTCTTTCTTTTTGGTTAAGAAGTATAATCCGCTTAGCTTATGAGACTGCTGGCCAGCAGCCTCCTGAAAGAATTACAGCTCATTCCACTAGAGCGGTGGCTTCCACATGGGCTTTTAAAAATGAGGTTTCTGTGGAACAGATTTGTAAGGCGGCGACTTGGTCTTCGCTTCATACTTTTTCTAAATTCTACAAATTTGATACTTTTGCTTCTTCGGGGGCTATTTTTGGGAGAAAGGTCTTTCAGGCAGTGATGCCTTCCGTTTAAGCGCCTGCCTTGTCCCTCCCTTCATCCGTGTCCTATAGCTTTGGTATTGGTATCCCACAAGTAATGGATGAATCCGTGGACTGGATACACCTTACAAGAGAAAACAAAATTTATGCTTACCTGATAAATTTATTTCTCTTGTGGTGTATCCAGTCCACGGCCCGCCCTGTCTTTTTAAGGCAGGTGTTTTTTTTTTGTTTTTTTTAAACTACAGTCACCACTGCACCCTATAGTTTCTCCTTTCTCTTACTTGTCTTCGGTCGAATGACTGGGAGGTGGTAGTTAGGGGAGGAGCTATATAGACAGCTCTGCTGTGGGTGATCCTCTTGCAGCTTCCTGTTGGGAAGGAGAATATCCCACAAGTAATGGATGAATCCGTGGACTGGATACACCACAAGAGAAATAAATTTATCAGGTAAGCATAAATTTTGTTTTTGCGTTGCACATGACGTATAACAGGTAGGGTGGTGTTTTGCATTGCACATGACGTATAACAGGTAGGGCGGTGTTTTGCATTGCACATGACGTATAACAGATAAGGGATGGTGTTTTGCGTTGCACATGACATATAACAGGTAGGGCTGTGTTTTGCGTTGCACATGACGTATAACAGGTAGAGTGGTGTTTTGCGTTGCACATGACGTATAACAGGTAGGGTGGTGTTTTGCATTGCACATGACGTATAACAGGTAGGGTGGTGTTTTGCATTGCACATGACGTATAACAGGTAGGGCGGTGTTTTGCATTGCACATGACGTATAACAGGTAGGGCGGTGTTTTGCATTGCACATGACGTATAACAGATAAGGGATGGTGTTTTGCGTTGCACATGACATATAACAGGTAGGGCTGTGTTTTGCGTTGCACATGACGTATAACCGGTAGAGTGGTGTTTTGCGTTGCACATGACGTATAACAGGTAGGGTGGTGTTTTGCATTGCACATGACGTATAACAGGTAGGGTGGTGTTTTGCATTGCACATGACGTATAACAGGTAGGGCGGTGTTTTGCATTGCACATGACGTATAACAGGTAGGGCGGTGTTTTGCATTGCACATGACGTATAACAGATAAGGGATGGTGTTTTGCGTTGCACATGACATAACAGGTAGGGCGGTGTTTTGCGTTGCACATGACATATAACAGGTAGGGCGGTGTTTTGCGTTGCACATGACGTATAACAGGTAGGGCGGTGTTTTGCATTGCACATGACTTATAACAGATAAGGGATGGTGTTTTGCGTTGCACATGACGTATAACAGGTAGGGCGGTGTTTTGCGTTGCACATGATGTATAACAGGTAGGGCGGTGTTTTGCATTGCACATGATGTATAACAGGTAGGGCGGTGTTTTGCATTGCACATGACGTATAACAGGTAGGGCGGTGTTTTGCATTGCACATGACTTATAACAGATAAGGGATGGTGTTTTGCGTTGCACATGACGTATAACAGGTAGGGCGGTGTTTTGCGTTGCACATGATGTATAACAGGTAGGGCGGTGTTTTGCATTGCACATGACGTATAACAGGTAGGGCGGTGTTTTGCATTGCACATGACGTATAACAGGTAGGGCGGTGTTTTGCATTGCACATGACGTATAACAGATAAGGGATGGTGTTTTGCGTTGCACATGACGTATAACAGGTAGGGCGGTGTTTTGCGTTGCACATGACGTATAACAGGTAGGGCGGTGTTTTGCATTGCACATGACGTATAACAGGTAGGGTGGTGTTTTGCATTGCACATGACGCATAACAGGTAGGGTGGTGTTTTGCGTTGCAAATTACGTATAACAGGTAGGGTGGTGTTTTGCATTGCACATGACGTATAACAGGTAGGACGGTGTTTTGCATTGCACATGACGTATAACAGGTAGGGCGGTGTTTTGCATTGCACATGACGTATAACAGGTAGGGTGGTGTTTTGCGCTGCACGTTACGTATAACAGGTAGGGTGGTGTTTTGCGCTGTACATGACATATAACAGATAAGGGTGGTGTTTTGCGCACATGACGTATAACTGGGAGGGCGGTATTTTGGTCTGCACCCGATATCTGGCACAGACATCTCTACCCTGTTGCGCCAGACCAGCTGTAGCACACGTAGAGGCATTTATCGATCTCATTCTTTCTCTCCTTTCTTTAGGTATTTCATTAATCTTCTGGAACTCCATGTACACAGCAGAGAAGGTGATCATAAGATGGACGTTGCTGACTGAGGCCTGCTACTTCAGCATCCACTTCATCGGTGAGTTGGGCACTTCCTAGGGCTAGTGTACAGCAAGACGCCTGTGGGAGTTCTCCTTATCAACCAGTGACCAATTGAGTCTCTATTATTATTTGTGCACAAACATGTATTTACATTGTATGTATTTTTTTCTTATGTCCCTTTTAACAAACCTTTACTAAAGAGTGTTATTATACTGATTAGCTTTTAGTGACATAAACATAAAAGTGAATTGTTATGGAATGTTTCTTTTTTGTGATATATTATTTTCCTATTGGGCTTTGCACCCAGGTTTGTCTGGGGTTAACTGCATGACCTACTGGATGTAAACACAGTTTCTCTGCCTTGTGAGCACCCAGAGTTGGGAATCCATAGTAGCATGAGATGTGTGTTTACCACTGAGAGTGCAGTCCACCTCCACATTTTTGTTTCTAGGAAAAAATACAAATAGCTGTGACACCCTTGTTTGAATGTCAGTGTGTTAGGTTAGAATCTATTATATGTAGGTTAGGGATCCAAGTATAAAGAGGCATTGACACAGCACTGTAGCATATCCCCATCTGGCAAAACACTGTAACTCTTCATTTTTCTCTTTTTACCTAGCTGTGTGCTTCTAAACAGTTTTTTTGTGTTGTAGTGTTTGATATTTATATGTGGGGGTTTTATGCTATTGATCTTTGCAACCAGGCTTCTCTAGAGTTAGTTTACAGAGTCACCGGATGTAAACCTATCTGTCTGTGAGTGCCTGGTAAGCACAGAGAAATGTGAATTCTGCCAGTGTGGCATGGGATGTGTACCCACTTGAGCTACAGAGTGCAAACCATGTGTGTGTGTCTCACTCCCTCTCTCTTGTTTAGAACACAGCATACGTTTTTTTTAGTTATGCCCATACTTCAGTGAGCCGGTGGGGTAGATTTATTAAATGTTGCGCGAACAAAAAAAAATGTTGAGCGAACATAATTCGCTACAGCAAATCTTGTCCGCTCAAGATTGCTAAATGCAAACAGCATACGCTGTCCGCATTTATCATTGCACAAGCATTTCTGGTTAAATGCTTGTGCAATTCCTCCCCTTGCTCACTGGCGGCTAATTGTCCGCTAGCAGATGCTGCCAATCATCACGATCGTATCGAGATAATTTCCCGTGGCGGACAGGTTAGCCTGAAACAGTGGGGTCTCCGAAGCGCCCACTGCTTACTAAATGGAGCCCACACTTTTGTAAATTTTGTCATTATGGTCCAGTTGGATCTTTATATTATTGCTCTTTATTTTTCCATCATTCTGCCCTAGTATTGAGAGAGGCCCAGAGTGAGCATTTATGCTTATTGTCTAGTGTGAGCTATTTATGGATTTCCAATTGTTTCCAGTAAAAATATTTTTTCAGCCTGGTCTCTGGAGCCAACTATCCTGGACTAGAGCAAGTTATAACTAAATAAGACAACACCTTGTTATTGTGCACTTTTCAAAGGTAAGCTTCATGCAGAGAATCTTTTGGATGATGTAGTATTTACATTGGTGTAATTTCTAGGTCAGATACAGATCATGTTGATAAATATCAGGCTCATTTAGGGATGCATCTAAAGAGGAGCTTACAACAGATAAAAACTTTATAATGGCACTTTCCATCTAAAGGGGAGGAGAGTCCACGGCTTCATTCATTACTGTTGGGAATTAAGAACCTGGCCACTAGGAGGAGGCAAAGACACCCCAGCCAAAGGCATAAATACCTCCCCCACTTCCCTCATCCCCCATTCATTCTTTGCCTTTCGTCACAGGAGGATGGCAGAGAAGTGCCGAATATCAGAGTAGTCTCTTATGGAGGGTAGTACTCTTTGCATTGGGACTGGAGTTTTAAGTAGTACTGTCAGCCTCTCAGTGAGAGCCTTGGCGAAAGAGTCCAGAGATGCAGGGAGAGTCTTTCTGCGAAACCATCCCGACTCATATTAACAGCTCCACAAGCAATCAGCATTGACGAGTTTCGCCGCCTGCTTTCTGCACTTAAGTCCATGTCAGGAGCGAGGCTACTAACCTGTTACACTTGAAGGGCTGTGTTCCTGTTCCACGGCATAGATTCTGGTAAGATCGTTTCATTTTTTTATTACATAATGATACGGAAGAGAGGCTCACAATGTGACGCCTTTTATCTTTAAAGAATCAAGGGTTAATATTCCTGGAAAGCGGATTTTTGCACAGGGGGGTTTATACATGATATTGTTTATTGTGTCATTGCTGCGTTATGTGCGAGATGAGGTGGAACTTTCAGGTTACTTAAGGGAGTATTGCGTGGCCCTTTTTTGGCGCGTTTTTCTCCTTAGTGCAGGGGCGTTCTTGCCAGGCATTCCATGTGACTGAGTGTGGCTATCTCTCTTCCTCTTTTGATCAGTGGCGCAGGAGACAAAATGGTTTCTGTTGTCCGGGTCATAGGAGGTGGTAAGTGCCCCGGCCATTGGAGGTTATAAAGGTGCCTATTTATTAAGTTAATCTAGTCTGTAATATAAGTGCAAGCTATGGAGGACTCTGACGCGTTAGAGGGTTCTCCCTCTTTAACAAGGTCTCATTCCTGTGTTTATTGTGAGGAGGTCCTGGTAGAACAGCCTGCTCAACTATGTTCCACATGCCTTGATAAAGTTACGACATTCAAAAGTAAATGGATGTCTAGTACTACTGAGCTGCCCACCTCTGAGGGTTCCCCGTCCCGTGCGGTGCGTTCCCTGCATTCATCTCCAATTGCACATGCAGAGCCCCAGGGTCCAATCATTTACTCCCGCGGGAGAGATTCGTTGGCCGTCAGATTTTCGAAAGTTATCCATGCCTTACCATGTTCTGCTAAGCGCAAGCGTAGGGCGTATAATGGCGGCCCGGCCCAGGGGTTGTCTACGCCTATGGAAATATCAGAGGCTTTATACAATGACGAGGCCCACTCCGACTCTTCGGAGGAGGCCCCTTCTTGGTCGTAGTCCGTGTCATCTAAACCTTTCGGCTGCGGAGGAGCCTGACTTTAGGTTTAGGATAGAGAATTTGCGCTTTTTGCTGAAGCAAGTGCTTGCTACTCTGGAGGTTCCGGAACCGAAGCTTCCAGAGGAACCTGTGATTCCTAAGCTTGATAAGGTATATGAGGACAGGGTGATGCCTCTGGCCTTCCCGGTTCCTGTTAAAGGACCAGTCAACACATTAGATTTGCATAATCAACAAATACAAGATAACAAGACAATGCAATAGCACTTAGTCTGAACTTCAAATGAGTTGTAGATTTTTTTATAACAAATTTCAAAGTTATGTCTATTTCCACTCCCCTTGTACCATGTGATAGCAATCAGCCAATCACAAATGCATATACGTATAGTCTGTGAATTCTTGCACATGCCCAGTAAGATCTGGTGACGCAAAAAGTGTAAATATTAAAGAATGTGCACATTTTTTTTAATGGAAGTAAATTGAAAAGTTGTTAAATTACATGCTGTATCTAAATCATGAAAATGTAATTTAACCTGAGTGTCCCTTTAAGATGGCTAATATTAATAACAATGAATGGGAGCGATTAGGTTTTTCCTTTTTCCCCTTCTTCTTCCTTTAAGAAACTGTTCCCTGTTCCGGACTCTCAGCTTGAACTGTGGGGTACTGTCCCTAAGGTGGATGGTGCTATCTCCACGCTTGCGAAGCGGAAAACTATTCCTCTCGAGGATAGTTCGTCGTTTAAAGAGTCCATGGATAAAAAGTTGGAAAACATGTTAAGGAAGATGTTTCAACACACGGGGTTTGTTTATCAGCCTGCAGCGGCTGTAGCTGCGGTTCCTGGAGCTGCGACATATTGGTGTGAATCCCTGTGTGAAATGGTCGAGGGGGAGACTTCCATCGACAAGATACAGGATAAGATTAAGGAGCTGAAGTTCGCCAATTCTTTCATCTGTGATGCCAATATGCAAATTATTCGCTTGAGCGCTAAGGAGTCAGGTTTTTCCTTTTTAGCTCGCAGGGCTCTGTGGCTAAAGTCTTGGTCTGCGGACATGACTTCTAAGTCAAAGCTGTTGTCCCTGCCTTTTCAAGGAAAGATTCTGTTCAGTCCGGAATTGGATTCAATCATATCCACGGTTACGGGAGGCAAGGGAGCTTTCCTACCACAGGATAAGAAGGCTAAGCCTAAAAGATCTACTTTTTGTCCCTTTTGTGCGGACAAGGCCCAGCACCAGAAGCCCGCCGCGAAAGCGGACCAGTCCAAGGGAACTTGGAAGCCGGCTCATTCTTGGAACAAGTCTAAGTAGAGCAAGAAGCCCACCGAGACAAAATCGGCATGAAGTCTCCGGACCATGTAGAGGGCAGATTATCTCTCTTCTCAGAAGCCTGGTTGCAGGACGTTCTGGAAGTTGTCGCCCATGTTTACAGGATACGGTTCAGATCCCATCCGCCCAGGGGCAGATTCCTTCTGTCAAACCTGTCTTCAAGACCAGAAAAGAGAGAGGCCTTTCTAGAGTGTGTGAGGGATCTCTCCTCTCTCTGTGTTATCGTACCAGTACCCCAAGCAGAAAGGGGTCTAGGGTACTATTCAAATCTTTTTGTGGTTCCAAAGAAGGGGGGCACGTTCTGCCCAGTTCTGGACCTTAAGTGTTTAAACAAGTTTCTAAGTGTTCCATCGTTCAAAATGGAAACTATCAGATCTATACTTCCCCTAGTTCAAGAGGGACAGTTCATGACAACTATAGACTTGAAGGACGCTTACCTTCATGTGCCAATTCACAGGGACCACTTCAAGTTCCCACGATTTGCTTTTCTGGACCAACACTTCCAGTTTTTGGCCCTTTCCTTTGGTCTGGCGACGGCCCCAAAGTCTTCACGAAGGTTCTGGGGGTTCTACATGCAGTGGCCAGATCCAGAGGCATTGCTGTGACGCCCTATCTGGACGACATCCTAGTCCAGGCGCCGTCGCTCAGTCTCGCAGAGGATCATTCGAGGGCTCTTCTTCTTTTGCTCCAATCTCACGGTTGGAAGATCAACTCAGGAAAGAGTTCCTTGGTTCCCAGCAACAGGGTGGAGTTCCTGGGCACGATAATAGACTCTATGTCCATGAAAATATTTCTCACAGACTATCGACGCAGGAAGATTGCGTCCTCCTCAAGCCCCTCGGTGGCTCAGTGTATGGAGGTGATCGGACTCATGGTTTCCAGCATAGATGTCATTCCATTCGCCAGGTTCCATCTCAGACCTCTTCAATTGTGCATGTTGAGAGAATGGAACGGCGATCATTCAGATCTATCACAGCAGATATCCATGGATGCTCGGACTCGGATCTCCCTCTCTTGGTGGATCCGTCCGGAGCAACTGTCCATGGGGACATCCTTCTTGAGACCGTCCTGGGAGATTCTGACTACGGACGTGAGTCTGGCAGGATGGGGAGCTGTTTGGGGTTCCAGGATGGCACAAAAAAAATATTCACGGGAGGAGTCTCTCCTTCTGATAAATATTCTGGAACACCGAGCAATCTACAATTCTCTGAAGGCATGGCCTCCTCTGGGGTCATTCAGCTTCATCAGATTCCAGACCGACAGCATTACCTCTGTGGCTTTCATCAACCATCAGGGGGGTACGAGGAGCTCTGTAGCCATGATGGAGGTGTCTCGGATCTTGGAGTGGGCGGAGTCCTACAGCTGCTCGCTCTCATCGATTCACATTCCAGGTGTGGACAACTGGGAAGCAGAGTTTCACAGCAGGCAATCCTTCCATCCTGGGGAATGGTCTCTTCAACCCAAAGTATTTGCGGAGATTTTCTCAGGTGGGGAACGCTGGAGATAGATCTCATGGCATCCAGACTCAATTGCAAGCTACCCCGATACGGGTCGAGGTCCAGGGATCCCCAGGCAGAGCTGATAGATGCCTTAGCGGTGTGTTGGGGGTTCAGCCTATTTTACATTTTTCCACCTTTACCACTTCTGCCTCGTGTAGTGGCGCGCATCAAACAGGAGTGTGCTTTGGCCATTCTGATTGCTCCATCGTTGCCTCGGAGGACGTGGTTTGCGGATCTGGTGGGGATGTCATCCTCTCCGCCGTGGAGGTTACCCTGTCACAGGGATCTGCTGAAACGGGGTCCTTTTCAACATCAAAATCTCGATATCTCTGAGGCTGACTGCGTGGAGATTGAACGCCTAGTCTTGGCCAAGAGAGGATTTCTTTAGACAGTCTGCTCCCTCATGGAGCTTAAACATGGTCCCTAAGGTATTGCAGAAGGTTCCGTTTGAGCCTATGCATTCCATTGACATTAAGATTCTGTCCTGGATGGTTCTCTTCCTGTTGGCCATTGCATCGGCACGCACAGTATCTGAACTGGCTGCCTTGCAATGTGAGTATCCTTATCTGGTTTTTCATGTGGATAAGGCTGTGCTTCGCACTAGTGTGGGGTTTCTTCCCAAGGAGGTGTCTAACAGTAACATCAATCAGGAAATAGTTGTTCCTCCTTTGTGTCCTAACCCTTCTTCTAAGGAGAGGTTACTTCATAACCTGTATGTGGTTCGTGCCTTAAAGTTCTATCTTCAGGCTACAAAGGATTTCCGACACTCTACATCTCTTTTTGTGGTGTATTCAGGGAAGCGCAAGGGGCAGAAAGCCTCTTCTACTTCTTTGTCCTTTTGGATGAGGAGCTTGATTCGCTTGGCCTATGAGACAGCGGGACATAAGCCTCCTCAGAGGATCATGGCTCATTCAACTAGAGCTGTGGCTTCGTCTTGGGCCTTCAAGAATGAGGCCTCTATGGAGCAAATTTATAAGGCAGCTACCTGGCCCTCCTTACACACTTTTACAAAGTTTTACAAATTTTACATTTTTGCTTCAGAAAGGTTTTGCAGTCTGTGGTGCTCTCAGATTAGGATCCGCCTTTCACCCTCCCGGTTTCATTCAGTGTCCTAGAGCTTTGGTATATGTTTCCCAACAGTAATGAATGAAGCCGTGGACTCTCCTCCCCTTTAGATGGAAAACATAAATTATGCTTACCTGATAATTTAATTTCCATTGTGGGGAGGAGAGTTCACGGCTCCCATCTGTATCTCCGGTGGGCGGATCTAAATTTAATTAATCTTCTGGCACCATCTATACCCTGATATTTCTCCTACTGTTTCTTGTTCCCTCTGCAGAATGACTGGGGGATGAGGGAAGTGGGGGAGGTATTTAAGCCTTTGGCTGGGGTGTCTTTGCCTCCTCCTGGTGGCCAAGTTCTTAATTCCCAACAGGTAAGCATAATTTATGTTTTTGTGTCACAACCAAAGGTTTTGGAAAATCAGAGTTGATTTTTGTTTTCTTGGTTTGATATTTTTTTCTTTGTGCTATCCAGAGTATAGATTTAGATGGGTAAAAACTGAGGATAAGCAGTTGCTAAAAGTATGTCCGTATCCGTACAAAAACCATATCCATGCTTGTTTGTTGTAAGAAGGCGGCAAAGGTGTGCGTTAAAGGGACAGTTTACTCTAAATTAGTTTTTTCCTTCTTGTGTTTCCAATGACTTTATACCCGCTGCATCGTGTAAGTTGTATGAGAAAATGCTCCTTTATGTTTGTTTTTGTATAAGAAATTATTGAATTTGTTCTTTGGAACCACAATCAATCAAAACGGATTGAACCTGCAGGGAAATTAGATTTAGTTTTAAATACATTTTCTGCGTACACTTATGCTTTTTTATATTATCTCTGTCTGTTTACCAAAGCCCAATCCTTGGAACAATTGAAATGAACATTTTATTTGCTTATCTCTCCTACCTCCCACTGGGAGTGTAATTTCTTCTGTTAAGTGTGATCAGTCCACGGGTCATCATTACTTCTGGGATATTACTCCTCCCCATCAGGAAGTGCAAGAGGATTCACCCAGCAGAGCTGCATATAGCTCCTCCCCTCTACGTCACTCCCAGTCATTCTCTTGCACCCAACGACTAGATAGGATGTGTGAGAGGACTATGGTGATTATACTTAGTTTTATATCTTCAATCAAAAGTTTGTTATTTTAAAATAGCACCGGAGTGTGTTATTACCTCTCTGGCAGAGTTTGAAGAAGAATCTACCAGAGTTTTGCTATGATTTTAGCCGGAGTAGTTAAGATCATATTGCTGTTCTCGGCCATCTGAGGAGTGAGGTAAACTTCAGATCAGGGGACAGCGGGCAGATGAATCTGCATAGAGGTATGTAGCAGTTTTTATTTTCTGACAATGGAATTGATGAGAAAATCCTGCCATACCGATATAATGTCATGTATGTATACTTTACACTTCAGTATTCTGGGGAATGGTACTTCACTAGAATTACACTGTAAGAAATACATAAAGCTGTTTAATAACTAGAGATTATGTTTAACGTTTTTGCTGGAATGTAAAATCGTTTTCATTTGCTGAGGTACTGTGTGAATAAATGTTTGGGCACTATTTTTCCACTTGGCAGTTGCTTAATCTGTTTTTCTGACAGTTTCTGTTCTCCCTCACTGCTGTGTGTGAGGGGGAGGGGCCGTTTTTTGGCGCTTTTTCTATGCATCAAATATTTCAGTCAGCAACTCATTGTATTCCCTGCATGATCCGGTTCATCTCTACAGAGCTCAGGGGTCTTCAAACTTATTTTGAGGGAGGTAATTTCTCTCAGCAGAGCTGTGAGAATTATAGTTTGACTGAGATAAAAAACGTTTATTCTGTAATTTGTTTCCTGCTTTCAGAATTTGTTATCTTTGCTAATGGGATTAAACCTTTGCTAAAGTTGTGTTGTTTACAAGGATTGAGGCTATAACTGTTTCAATTTATTAATTTTCAACTGTCATAGATCTTCTGTGCTTCTTAAAGGCACAGTACATTTTAATATTATTCTAATTGAATTGTATTTCCAAGTTGCAAGTTTATTTGCTAGTGTGTTAAACATGTCTGATTCAGAGGATGATACCTGTGTCATTTGTTGCAATGCCAAAGTGGAGCCCAATAGAAATTTATGTACTAACTGTATTGATGCTACTTTAAATAAAAGTCAATCTGTACAAATTGAACAAATTTCACCAAACAACGAGGGGAGAGTTATGCCGACTAACTCGCCTCACGTGTCAGTACCTACATCTCCCGCTCAGAGGGAGGTGCGTGATATTGTAGCGCCGAGTACATCTGGGCGGCCATTACAAATCACATTACAGGATATGGCTACTGTTATGACTGAGGTTTTGGCTAAATTACCAGAACTAAGAGGTAAGCGTGATCACTCTGGGGTGAGAACAGAGTGCGCTGATAATATTAGGGCCATGTCAGACACTGCGTCACAGGTGGCAGAACATGAGGACGGAGAACTTCATTCTGTGGGTGACGGTTCTGATCCAAACAGACTGGATTCAGATATTTCAAATTTTAAATTTAAACTGGAAAACCTCCGTGTATTACTAGGGGAGGTGTTAGCGGCTCTGAATGATTGTAACACAGTTGCAATACCAGAGAAAATGTGTAGGTTGGATAAATATTTTGCGGTACCGACGAGTACTGAGGTTTTTCCTATACCTAAGAGACTTACTGAAATTGTTACTAAGGAGTGGGATAGACCCGGTGTGCCGTTCTCACCCCCTCCGATATTTAGAAAAATGTTTCCAATAGACGCCACCACAAGGGACTTATGGCAAACGGTCCCTAAGGTGGAGGGAGCAGTTTCTACCTTAGCTAAGCGTACCACTATCCCGGTGGAGGATAGCTGTGCTTTTTCAGATCCAATGGATAAAAAGTTCGAGGGTTACCTTAAGAAAATGTTTGTTCAACAAGGTTTTATATTGCAACCCCTTGCATGCATTGCGCTGATCACGGCTGCAGCGGCATTCTGGATTGAGTCTCTGGAAGAGAACATTGGTTCAGCTACTCTGGACGACATTACGGACAGGCTTAGAGTCCTTAAACTAGCTAATTCATTCATTTCGGAGGCCGTAGTACATCTTACTAAACTTACGGCGAAGAATTCAGGATTCGCCATTCAGGCACGCAGGGCGCTGTGGCTAAAATCCTGGTCAGCTGATGTTACTTCTAAGTCTAAATTGCTTAATATACCTTTCAAAGGGCAGACCTTATTCGGGCCCGGGTTGAAAGAGATTATCGCTGACATTACAGGAGGTAAAGGCCATGCCCTGCCTCAGGACAAAGCCAAAGCCAAGACTAGACAGTCTAATTTTCGTTCCTTTCGTAATTTCAAAGCAGGAGCAGCATCAACTTCCTCTGCACCAAAACAGGAAGGAGCTGTTGCTCGCTACAGACAAGGCTGGAAACCTAACCAGTCCTGGAACAAGGGCAAGCAGACTAGGAAACCTGCTGCTGCCCCTAAAACAGCATGAATTGAGGGCCCCCGATCCGGGATCGTATCTAGTGGGGGGCAGACTTTCTCTCTTCGCCCAGGCTTGGGCAAGAGATGTTCAGGATCCCTGGGCGCTAGAGATAATATCTCAGGGATACCTTCTGGACTTCAAATACTCTCCTCCAAGAGAGAGATTTCATCTGTCAAGATTGTCAACAATCCAGACAAAGAAAGAGGCGTTTCTACGCTGCGTACAAGAGCTCTTGTTAATGGGAGTAATCCATCCAGTTCCACGATCGGAACAGGGACAGGGGTTTTACTCAAATCTGTTTGTGGTTCCCAAAAAAGAGGGAACTTTCAGACCAATCCTGGACTTAAAGATCCTAAACAAATTCCTAAGAGTTCCATCGTTCAAGATGGAGACTATTCGGACAATTTTACCTATGATCCAAGAGGGTCAATACATGACCACTGTAGATTTAAAAGATGCTTACCTTCACATACCGATTCACAAAGATCATTATCGGTACCTAAGGTTTGCCTTCCTAGACAGGCATTACCAGTTTGTGGCTCTTCCATTCGGATTGGCTACAGCTCCAAGAATCTTCACAAAGGTTCTGGGTGCTCTTCTGGCGGTTCTAAGACCGCGGGGAATCTCGGTAGCTCCATACCTAGACGACATTCTGATACAAGCTTCAAGCTTTCAAACTGCCAAGTCTCATACAGAGTTAGTGCTGGCATTTCTAAGGTCACATGGATGGAAGGTGAACGAAAAGAAAAGTTCACTCGTTCCACTCACAAGAGTTCTCTTCCTGGGGACTCTTATAGATTCTGTAGAAATGAAGATTTACCTGACAGAGGACAGGCTAACAAGACTTCAAAGTGCTTGCCGCACCCTTCATTCCATTCAACACCCGTCAGTGGCTCAATGCATGGAGGTAATCGGCTTAATGGTAGCGGCAATGGACATAGTACCCTTTGCACGCTTACACCTCAGACCACTGCAACTGTGCATGCTAAGTCAGTGGAATGGGGATTACTCAGACTTATCCCCTTCTCTGAATCTGGATCAAGAGACCAGAAATTCTCTTCTATGGTGGCTTTCTCGGCCACATCTGTCCAGGGGGATGCCATTCAGCAGACCAGACTGGACAATTGTAACAACAGACGCCAGCCTTCTAGGTTGGGGTGCCGTCTGGAATTCTCTGAAGGCTCAGGGACAATGGAGTCAGGAGGAGAGTCTCCTGCCAATAAACATTCTGGAATTGAGAGCAGTTCTCAATGCCCTCCTGGCTTGGCCCCAGTTGACAACTCGGGGGTTCATCAGGTTTCAGTCGGACAACATCACGACTGTAGCTTACATCAACCATCAGGGAGGGACAAGAAGCTCCCTAGCTATGATGGAAGTATCAAAGATAATTTGCTGGGCAGAGTCTCACTCTTGCCACCTGTCAGCAATCCACATCCCGGGAGTGGAGAACTGGGAGGCGGATTTCTTAAGTAGTCAGACTTTTCATCCGGGGGAGTGGGAACTTCATCCGGAGGTCTTTGCCCAAATACTTCGACGTTGGGGCAAACCAGAGATAGATCTCATGGCGTCTCGACAGAACGCCAAGCTTCCTCGTTACGGGTCCAGATCCAGGGATCCAGGAGCAGTCCTGATAGATGCTCTGACAGCACCTTGGGACTTCAGGATGGCTTACGTGTTTCCACCCTTCCCGTTGCTTCCTCGATTGATTGCCAGAATCAAACAAGAGAGAGCATCAGTGATTCTAATAGCACCTGCGTGGCCACGCAGGACTTTGTATGCAGACCTGGTGGACATGTCATCCTGTCCACCTTGGTCTCTACCTCTGAAACAGGACCTTCTGATACAGGGTCCCTTCAAACATCAAAATCTAACTTCTCTGAAGCTGACTGCTTGGAAATTGAACGCTTGATTTTATCAAGACGTGGATTTTCTGAGTCAGTTATTGATACCTTAATACAGGCTAGGAAACCTGTTACCAGAAAGATTTACCATAAGATATGGCGTAAATACCTATATTGGTGTGAATCCAAAGGTTACTCTTGGAGTAAGGTTAGGATTCCTAGGATATTGTCTTTTCTACAAGAAGGTTTAGAAAAGGGTTTATCTGCTAGTTCATTAAAGGGACAGATCTCAGCTCTGTCCATTCTGTTACACAAACGTCTGTCAGAAGTTCCTGATGTCCAGGCTTTTTGTCAGGCTTTGGCCAGAATTAAGCCTGTGTTTAAAACTGTTGCTCCACCATGGAGTTTAAACCTTGTTCTTAATGTTTTACAGGGCGTTCCGTTTGAACCCCTTCATTCCATTGATATAAAGTTGTTATCTTGGAAAGTTCTATTTTTAATGGCTATTTCCTCGGCTCGAAGAGTCTCTGAATTATCAGCCTTACATTGTGATTCTCCTTATTTGATTTTTCATTCGGATAAGGTAGTCCTGCGTACTAAACCTGGGTTCTTACCTAAGGTAGTTACTAACAGGAATATCAATCAAGAGATTGTTGTTCCTTCTTTATGCCCAAATCCTTCTTCAAAGAAGGAACGTCTACTGCACAACCTGGATGTAGTCCGTGCTCTAAAATTTTACTTACAGGCAACTAAGGAATTCGACAAACGTCTTCTCTGTTTGTCATTTACTCTGGGCAGAGGAGAGGTCAAAAAGCTTCCGCTACCTCTCTTTCTTTTTGGCTTCGTAGCATAATTCGTTTAGCTTATGAGACTGCTGGACAGCAGCCTCCTGAAAGAATTACAGCTCATTCTACTAGAGCTGTGGCTTCCACTTGGGCCTTCAAGAATGAGGCCTCTGTTGAACAGATTTGCAAGGCTGCAACTTGGTCTTCGCTTCATACTTTTTTCCAAATTTTACAAATTTGACACTTTTGCTTCTTCGGAGGCTATTTTTGGGAGAAAGGTTCTTCAGGCAGTGGTTCCTTCTGTATAAAGAGCCTGCCTATCCCTCCCGTCATCCGTGTACTTTTGCTTTGGTATTGGTATCCCAGAAGTAATGATGACCCGTGGACTGATCACACTTAACAGAAGAAAACATAATTTATGCTTACCTGATAAATTCCTTTCTTCTGTAGTGTGATCAGTCCACGGCCCGCCCTGTTTTTAAGGCAGGTAAATATTTTTTAATTTATACTCCAGTCACCACTTCACCCTTGGCTTTTCCTTTCTCGTTGGTCCTTGGTCGAATGACTGGGAGTGACGTAGAGGGGAGGAGCTATATGCAGCTCTGCTGGGTGAATCCTCTTGCACTTCCTGTTGGGGAGGAGTAATATCCCAGAAGTAATGATGACCCGTGGACTGATCACACTACAGAAGAAAGGAATTTATCAGGTAAGCATAAATTATGTTTTCTTCCGCTGGCTGTGTTTACACAGATTTTCCATAACCATTTTTAAATAATCTCGCCAGCCCAGAAAGCTTTATATCAGCGGGCTCTAAGTATTGGGCTTTAGTAAACAGACAGATAATATAAAGAAGTGTGTGTACAGAAAGCGATAAAATAAAGAGATCTGCTTTCCCTGCAAGAGCAACCTATTTTAATGGGTGGGGATTTTAAAGAATCAAACCAGCTATTTCATATATAAACATAAATAAGCTATTTCTCATACATTTTAAACTCTATAACAATTGGTGTTTTCTTTCATGTAATTAGCAAGAGTCCATGAGCTAGTGACGTATGGGATATACATTCCTACCAGGAGGGGCAAAGTTTCCCAAACCTCAAAATGCCTATAAATACACCCCTCACCACACCCACAATTCAGTTTTACAAACTTTGCCTCCTATGGAGGTGGTGAAGTAAGTTTGTGTTAGATTCTACGTTGATATGCGCTCCGCAGCAAGTTGGAGCCCGGTTTTCCTCTCAGCGTGCAGTGAATGTCAGAGGGATGTGAGGAGAGTATTGCCTATTTGAATGCAGTGATCTCCTTCTACGGGGTCTATTTCATAGGTTCTCTGTTATCGGTCGTAGAGATTCATCTCTTACCTCCCTTTTCAGATCGACGATATACTCTTATTTATATACCATTACCTCTGCTGATTTTCGTTTCAGTACTGGTTTGGCTTTCTACAAACTTGTAGATGAGTGTCCTGGGGTAAGTAAATCTTATTTTCTGTGACACTCTAAGCTATGGTTGGGCACTTTATTTATAAAGTTCTAAATATATGTATTCAAACATTTATTTGCCTTGACTCAGAATGTTCAACATTCCTTATTTTCAGACAGTCAGTTTCATATTTGGGATAATGCATTTGAATCAATCATTTTTTCTTACCTTAAAAATTTGACTTTTTTTCCCTGTGGGCTGTTAGGCTCGCGGGGGCTGAAAATGCTTCATTTTATTGCGTCATTCTTGGCGCAGACTTTTTTGGCGCAAAAAATCTTTTCTGTTTCCGGCGTCATACGTGTCGCCGGAAGTTGCGTCATTTTTTGACGTCCTTTTGCGCCAAAGATGTCGGCGTTCCGGATGTGGCGTCATTTTTGGCGCCAAAAAGCATTTAGGCACCAAATAATGTGGGCGTATTATTTGGCGCCAAAAAATATGGGCGTCGATTTTGTCTCCACATTATTTCAGTCTCATTTTTTCTTTGCTTCTGGTTACTAGAAGCTTGTTTATTGGCATTTTTTCCCATTCCTGAAACTGTCATTTAAGGAATTTGATCAATTTTGCTTTATATGTTGTTTTTTCTCTTACATATTGCAAGATGTCTCACGTTGCATCTGAGTCAGAAGATACTAAAGGAAAATCGCTGTCTAGTGCTGGAACTACCAAAGCTAAGTGTATCTGCTGTAAACTTTTGGTAGCTATTCCTCCGGCTGTTGTTTGTATTAATTGTCATGACAAACTTGTTAAAGCAGATAATATTTCCTTTAGTAATGTACCATTGCCTGTTGCAGTTCCCTCAACATCTAAGGTGCAGAATGTTCCTGATAACATAAGAGATTTTGTTTCTGAATCCATCAAGAAGGCTATGTCTGTTATTTCTCCTTCTAGTAAACATAAAAAATCTTTTAAAACTTCTCTCTCTACAGATGAATTTTTAAATGAACATCATCATTCTGATTCTGATGTCTCTTCTGGTTCAGAGGATTCTGTCTCAGAGATTGATGCTGATAAATCTTCATATTTATTTAAAATGGAATTTATTCGTTCTTTACTTAAAGAAGTACTAATTGCTTTAGAAATAGAGGATTCTGGTCCTCTTGATACTAATTCTAAACGTTTAGATAAGGTATTTAAATCTCCTGTGGTTATTCCAGAAGTTTTTCCTGTTCCTAATGCTATTTCTGAAGTAATTTCCAGAGAATGGGATAAATTGGGTAATTCATTTACTCCTTCTAAACGTTTTAAGCAATTATATCCGGTGCCGTCTGACAGATTAGAATTTTGGGACAAAATCCCTAAAGTCGATGGGGCTATTTCTACCCTTGCTAAACGTACTACTATTCCTACGTCAGATGGTACTTCGTTTAAAGATCCTTTAGATAGGAAAATTGAATCCTTTCTAAGAAAAGCTTATCTGTGTTCAGGTAATCTTCTTAGACCTGCTATATCTTTGGCTGATGTTGCTGCAGCTTCAACTTTTTGGTTGGAGACTTTAGCGCAACAAGTAACAGATCATGATTCTCATAATATTATTATTCTTCTTCAGCATGCTAATAATTTTATCTGTGATGCCATTTTTGATATTATCAGAGTTGATGTCAGGTTTATGTCTCTAGCTATTTTAGCTAGAAGAGCTTTATGGCTTAAAACTTGGAATGCTGATATGGCTTCTAAATCAACTCTACTTTCCATTTCTTTCCAGGGTAACAAATTATTTGGTTCTCAGTTGGATTCCATTATCTCAACTGTTACTGGTGGGAAAGGAATTTTTTTACCACAGGATAAAAAATCTAAGGGTAAAAACAGGGCTAATAATCATTTTCGTTCCTTTCGTTTCAACAAAGAACAAAAGCCTGATCCTTCATCCTCAGGAGCAGTTTCAGTTTGGAAACCATCTCCAGTCTGGAATAAATCCAAGCCTTCTAGAAAGGCAAAGCCTGCTTCTAAGTCCACATGAAGGTGCGGCCCTCATTCCAGCTCAGCTGGTAGGGGGCAGGTTACGTTTTTTCAAAGAAATTTGGATCAATTCTGTTCACAATCTTTGGATTCAGAACATTGTTTCAGAAGGGTACAGAATTGGTTTCAAGATGAGACCTCCTGCAAAGAGATTTTTTCTTTCCCGTGTCCCAGTAAATCCAGTGAAAGCTCAAGCATTTCTGAATTGTGTTTCAGATCTAGAGTTGGCTGGAGTAATTATGCCAGTTCCAGTTCTGGAACAGGGGATGGGGTTTTATTCAAATCTCTTCATTGTACCAAAGAAGGAGAATTCCTTCAGACCAGTTCTGGATCTAAAAATATTGAATCGTTATGTAAGGATACCAACGTTCAAAATGGTAACTGTAAGGACTATCTTGCCTTTTGTTCAGCAAGGGCATTTTATGTCCACAATAGATTTACAGGATGCATATTCCAATTCATCCAGATCATTATCAGTTCCTGAGATTCTCTTTTCTGGACAAGCATTACCAGTTTGTGGCTCTGCCGTTTGGCCTAGCTACAGCTCCAAGAATTTTTACAAAGGTTCTCTGTGCCCTTCTGTCTGTAATCAGAGAACAGGGTATTGTGGTATTTCCTTATTTGGACGATATCTTGGTACTTGCTCAGTCTTTACATTTAGCAGAATCTCATACGAATCGACTTGTGTTGTTTCTTCAAGATCATGGTTGGAGGATCAATTCACCAAAAAGTTCATTGATTCCTCAGACAAGGGTAACCTTTCGGGTTTCCAGATAGATTCAGTGTCCATGACTCTGTCTTTAACAGACAAGAGACGTCTAAAATTGATTTCAGCTTGTCGAAACCTTCAGTCACAATCATTCCCTTCGGTAGCCTTATGCATGGAAATTCTAGGTCTTATGACTGCTGCATCGGACGCGATCCCCTTTGCTCGTTTTCACATGCGACCTCTTCAGCTCTGTATGCTGAATCAATGGTGCAAGGATTACACAAAGATATCTCAATTAATATCTTTAAAACCGATTGTACGACACTCTCTAACGTGGTGGACAGATCACCATCGTTTAATTCAGGGGGCTTCTTTTGTGCTTCCGACCTGGACTGTAATTTCAACAGATGCAAGTCTCACAGGTTGGGGAGCTGTGTGGGGATCTCTGACGGCACAAGGAGTTTGGGAATCTCAGGAGGTGAGATTACCGATCAATATTTTGGAACTCCGTGCAATTTTCAGAGCTCTTCAGTCTTGGCCTCTTCTGAAGAGAGAATCGTTCATTTGTTTTCAGACAGACAATGTCACAACTGTGGCATACATCAATCATCAAGGAGGGACTCACAGTCCTCTGGCTATGAAAGAAGTGTCTCGAATTCTGGTTTGGGCGGAATACAGCTCCTGTCTAATCTCTGCGGTTCATATCCCAGGTATAGACAATTGGGAAGCGGATTATCTCAGTCGCCAAACGTTGCATCCGGGCGAATGGTCTCTTCACCCAGAGGTTTTTCTTCAGATTGTTCAAATGTGGGAGCTTCCAGAAATAGATCTGATGGCGTCTCATCTAAACAAGAAACTTCCCAGGTATCTGTCCAGATCCCGGGATCCTCAGGCGGAAGCAGTGGATGCATTATCACTTCCTTGGAAGTATCATCCTGCTTATATCTTTCCGCCTCTAGTACTTCTTCCAAGAGTAATCTCCAAGATTCTGAAGGAATGCTCGTTTGTTCTGCTGGTAGCTCCGGCATGGCCTCACAGGTTTTGGTATGCGGATCTTGTCCGGATGGCCTCTTGCCATCCGTGGACTCTTCCGCTACGACCAGACCTTCTGTCGCAAGGTCCTTTTTTCCATCAGGATCTCAAATCCTTAAATTTAAAGGTATGGAGATTGAACGCTTGATTCTTGGTCAAAGAGGTTTCTCTGACTCTGTGATTAATACTATGTTACAGGCTTGTAAATCTGTATCCAGAGAGATATATTATAGAGTCTGGAAGACTTATATTTCTTGGTGTCTTTCTCATCATTTTTCTTGGCATTCTTTTAGAATTCCGAGAATTTTACAGTTTCTTCAGGATGGTTTAGATAAAGGTTTATCCGCAAGTTCTTTGAAAGGACAAATCTCTGCTCTTTCTGTTCTTTTTCACAGAAAGATTGCTAATCTTCCTGATATTCATTGTTTTGTACAAGCTTTGGTTTGTATAAAACCTGTCATTAAGTCAATTTCTCCTCCTTGGAGTTTGAATTTGGTTCTGGGGGCTCTTCAAGCTCCTCCGTTTGAACCTATGCATTCATTGGACATTAAATTACTTTCTTGGAAAGTTTTGTTCCTTTTGGCAATCTCTTCTGCCAGAAGAGTTTCTGAATTATCTGCTCTTTCTTGTGAGTCTCCTTTTCTGATTTTTCATCAGGATAAGGCAGTGTTGCGAACTTCTTTTGAATTTTTACCTAAAGTTGTGAATTCTAACAACATTAGTAGAGAAATTGTGGTTCCTTCATTATGTCCTAATCCTAAGAATTCTAAGGAGAAATCATTGCATTCTTTGGATGTTGTTAGAGCTTTGAAATATTATGTTGAAGCTACTAAGTCTTTCCGAAAGACTTCTAGTTTATTTGTTATCTTTTCTGGTTCTAGAAAAGGCCAGAAAGCTTCTGCCATTTCTTTGGCATCTTGGTTGAAATCTTTAATTCATCTTGCCTATGTTGAGTCGGGTAAAACTCCGCCTCAAAGGATTACAGCTCATTCTACTAGGTCAGTTTCTACTTCCTGGGCGTTTAGGAATGAAGCTTCGGTTGACCAGATTTGCAAAGCAGCAACTTGGTCCTCTTTGCATACTTTTACTAAATTCTACCATTTTGATGTATTTTCTTCTTCTGAAGCAGTTTTTGGTAGAAAAGTACTTCAGGCAGCGGTTTCAGTTTGAATCTTCTGCTTATGTTTTTCATTAAACTTTATTTTGGGTGTGGATTATTTTCAGCAGGAATTGGCTGTCTTTATTTTATCCCTCCCTCTCTAGTGACTCTTGCGTGGAAAGATCCACATCTTGGGTAATCATTATCCCATACGTCACTAGCTCATTGCTAATTACATGAAAGAAAACATAATTTATGTAAGAACTTACCTGATAAATTCATTTCTTTCATATTAGCAAGAGTCCATGAGGCCCGCCCTTTTTTTGGGGTGGTTATGATTTTTGTATAAAGCACAATTATTCCAATTCCTTATTTTATATGCTTTCACACTTTTTTATCACCCCACTTCTTGGCTATTCGTTAAACTGAATTGTGGGTGTGGTGAGGGGTGTATTTATAGGCATTTTGAGGTTTGGGAAACTTTGCCCCTCCTGGTAGGAATGTATATCCCATACGTCACTAGCTCATGGACTCTTGCTAATATGAAAGAAATGAATTTATCAGGTAAGTTCTTACATAAATTATGTTTTTTGTGTTATTGGGAGTATATTGCAAAACTGATTCTATTTAAATTGTATGTGAACACATGCACATATTTGACCTTTTCTTCCCTTTAAAGGGATACTATACTCAAAATTTAGTGTTAGCTATGTGAAAGAGTAGCAGCTATACTAGTACATTTTTTTATTTATATTTTATGAAAAATAATTTTAAGCAAAGTTTGTTTTAATTAAAAAAAAAAAATACAGCTTATCGGTTGTATACTTCCGACTACTGCTCATTGGTTGATGGGTACTTCCTGTTGTTGGATATTGGTTGACATGTACTTCCTGCTAATGTTTACTGAGCATTACTGTGAAGTACTTTTGGGCAATGAGTATTTGTAGAAAGTGCACAAATTATAGTGGTATATTATTTTACATTGAAACAGTCTTTACTTTTTTCATATAGATGACAGAACGCTTGATTACAGTGTTCCTTTTATGGTGCATTCATCAAAATTAGTTTGATGGCACATTGTTTCCACATATCTCTGTAAAATAGCATACGCTGTATTATTATTAAAAATTATTTTTACTGGGTTTTACAATTTCACTAAAAGCAGACTTTAAAAGGGTCATTTGTGCTGTCATTAAAATCCAATTAGAAAATTTTAAAAACTATAGTGGTTTTGTTGTTTCGATCTGATTTGTTATTTCTCCTAGTAGGTTTTGGATGATTTAATTTTTATGATAGTAACATACTAGATGAGTTTTTAAAAAAAAAGTTGATTGAGTTTAACCATCACAGAACGTCTTTGATCCCTGTTTTTAAAATAACCTGTCAAATGAACGTACAGTAGAACCCTTCAAAAAGCTACCCATTTCACACAAACATAATCTTGGAAATAATATCAAGGCCATTTTAAAAGCTATCGTATTGACCGTCTCTACCTCTGCAGTTTGATTGCTTCTACAATGCACTTAGACAAACTAAATTATTGCACTTACATTTCCTTTTCTTTTATTTTATATGTAACTTGAGAGGCTAAATAAGACTTTACATCATCCATATTTAATATTTATGTTTAAAAAAAAAGATTTACCATTTTTATTTTATTTTTTAATGGCAGTAAAATGGTGGTTTGTGGTAATGTTGGAAAGTGACAAAGAAATGAAGCTAAAAATGTGATAACTCATTTTCCATTTTGTTCTTTTACTAATTAACATTTTTATTTGTCCCTTTTATTCAGTGACTGCAGTGGCTGTGATTGAAATTGGAACCACGTGTTTTGCATCTGCCATGCTTCTGTCTAGTTGCCTGCTCTTCATACTTATCACTGGATACTTTTACTACCAAGTTGGCCGCCGGACCAAGAAGATGTGAACTTATCCTCAGTGCCATACATTCTATTTTCTTCCAGTTCTCTTGTTCCTCTGGGAGGGAGCCGTAATGGTTTTAATTTGTGTGCGCGCTGGACCAAATTGCAGATCTTGGGTCTTCACACTTGGAAGAAACTTGCCTGTAATCACCCAAGGAATCTCCATGAAATGCAGCCGAGACTACAAGGACTCTCCTTGATGTGGATCTCTCAAGCACACAGCATGCACAGTAGCAGTTTGCCTTCTCTTTTATAAGCACCAAGTATTCTGTGTGTACGCGTGTTTACCCCTTAGTCATTACAGGAACTTGTAGCACCACCCCTTTTGGAGAAGGAGGACGTTTAAAGTATTTACCAGTCTGTTGATTTTCTTATAGTTATCTATTCGTTTTCCAATGAGTGCATACTTTCTTCTGAGCCTCCAGTGTTTCTCAGGCAATGTAGCAGTAAATATTAGCACAAACTTAAAATAATGCATATTTTCAGTAGCATGTTTTACTACTTTAGTCTTATAGTAGCTATTTTATGGTCTCAGGGTTTGATATTTTTGAGCCTAATTATCATAATGTAACTGCCAAAGCGGATAGTCAAGGGCTTTAAAGTTGCACAAAATTTGACTTGGCTAACGTTTATATGAAAATAGATGTGCAAGAGATGAAAAACCAATACACAATTATTTAAATTAACAGAACATTTCCTTTAAAAAAAAGTCTTTTTTTATGTTATGAAAATTTTTTCACTGCCTATAATAAGCTTATTTTTAAACTCCAGTATCAATTTAGCTATCGGGGTATAATTAATAATAAGGTACTTGTACTAATGGAGTGTTCCAGTATCTCCCTCTAGAACGGATGACCACATACTGAGAGAGGCAGCTGTGTAGTTGAGATGCTCTATGATAAGAAGACTAGGTTGAGGCCTATATTGACGTAGTATTATCCCATTTGAATGAGGAGACAATTGGGAATGTCTAGAGCAGTGATGGCAAACCTTGGCACTCCAGATGTTTCAGAACTATGTTTCCCATGATGCTCAGCTGGACTTCAGAATGTCTAAGCATTATTGGAAATGTAGTTTGGAAACATCTGGAGTGCCAAGGTTCACCATCACTGGTCTAGAGCATGAGCCATGTGGCAGGAGAGAGTGAAAGACTAATTTCTCCAACATAGGTGTGTCCGGTCCACGGCGTCATCCTTACTTGTGGGATATTCTCTTCCCCAACAGGAAATGGCAAAGAGCCCAGCAAAGCTGGTCACATGATCCCTCCTAGGCTCCGCCTACCCCAGTCATTCTCTTTGCCGTTGTACAGGCAACATCTCCACGGAGATGGCTTAGAGTTTTTTAGTGTTTAACTGTAGTTTTTATTATTCAATCAAGAGTTTGTTATTTTAAAATAGTGCTGGTATGTACTATTTACTCAGAAACAGAAAAGGGATGAAGATTTCTGTTTGTATGAGGAAAATGATTTTAGCACCGTAACTAAAATCCATGGCTGTTCCACACAGGACTGTTGAGAGCAATTAACTTCAGTTGGGGGAACAGTGTGCAGTCTCTTGCTGCTTGAGGTATGACACATTCTAACAAGACGATGTAATGCTGGAAGCTGTCATTTTTTCCCTATGGGATCCGGTAAGCCATGTTTATACGATGGTAAATAAGGGCTTCACAAGGGCTTATTAAGATTGTAGACTTTTCTGGGCTAAATCGATTCAGTTTTAAAACATATTTAGCTTTGAGGAATCATTTTATCTGGGTTTATTGATATTATAATATCGGCAGGCACTGTATTAGACACCTTATTTCTCTGGGGCTTTCCCAAAGCATAAGCAGAGCCTCATTTTCGCGCCGGTGTGGCGCACTTGTTTTTGAGAGGCATGGCATGCAGTCGCATGTGAGAGGAGCTCTGATACTTAGAAAAGACTTTCTGAAGGCGTCATTTGGTATCGTATTCCCCTTTGGGCTTGGTTGGGTCTCAGCAAAGCAGATACCAGGGACTGTAAAGGGGTTAAAGTGTTAAAACGGCTCCGGTTCCGTTATTTTAAGGGTTAAAGCTTCCAAATTTGGTGTGCAATACTTTTAAGGCTTTAAGACACTGTGGTGAAAATTTGGTGAATTTTGTACAATTCCTTCATGTTTTTTCGCAATTGCAGTAATAAAGTGTGTTCAGTTTAAAATTTAAAGTGACAGTAACGGTTTTATTTTAAAACGTTTTTTGTACTTTATTATCAAGTTTATGCCTGTTTAACATGTCTGAACTACCAGATAGACTGTGTTCTGAATGTGGGGAAGCCAGAATTCCTGCTCATTTAAATAAATGTGATTTATGTGATAATGACAATGATGCCCAAGATGATTCCTCAAGTGAGGGGAGTAAGCATGGTACTGCATCATTCCCTCCTTCGTCTACACGAGTTTTGCCCACTCAGGAGGCCCCTAGTACATCTAGCGCGCCAATACTGCTTACTATGCAACAATTAACGGCTGTAATGGATAATTCTGTCAAAAACATTTTAGCCAAAATGAACCCTTGTCAGCGTAAGCGTGGCTGCTCTGTTTTAGTTACTGAAGAGCATGACGACGCTGATATTAATATCTCTGAAGGGCCCCTAACCCAATCTGAGGGGGCCAGGGAGGTTTTGTCTGAGGGAGAAATTACTGATTCAGGGAACATTTCTCAACAGGCTGAACCTGATGTAATTGCATTTAAATTTAAGTTGGAACATCTCCGCATTCTGCTTAAGGAGGTATTATCCACTCTGGATGATTGTGAAAAGTTGGTCATCCCAGAGAAACTATGTAAAATGGACAAGTTCCTAGAGGTGCCGGAGCTCCCAGAAGCTTTTCCTATACCCAAGCGGGTGGCGGACATTGTTAATAAAGAATGGGAAAGGCCCGGTATTCCTTTCGTCCCTCCCCCCATATTTAAAAAATTGTTTCCTATGGTCGACCCCAGAAAGGACTTATGGCAGACAGTCCCCAAGGTCGAGGGAGCGGTTTCTACTTTAAACAAACGCACCACTATACCCATAGAGGATAGTTGTGCTTTCAAAGATCCTATGGATAAAAAATTAGAAGGTTTGCTTAAAAAGATGTTTGTTCAGCAGGGTTACCTTCTACAACCAATTTCATGCATTGTCCCTGTCACTACAGCCGCATGTTTCTGGTTTGATGAACTGATAAAGGCGCTCGATAGTGATTCTCCTCCTTATGAGGAGATTATGGACAGAATCAATGCTCTCAAATTGGCTAATTCTTTCACCCTAGACGCCACTTTGCAATTGGCTAGGTTAGCGGCTAAGAATTCTGGGTTTGCTATTGTGGCGCGCAGAGCGCTTTGGTTGAAATCTTGGTCGGCTGACGCGTCTTCCAAGAACAAGCTACTAAACATTCCTTTCAAGGGGAAAACGCTGTTTGGCCCTGACTTGAAAGAGATTATCTCGGATATCACTGGGGGTAAGGGCCACGCCCTTCCTCAGGATCGGCCTTTCAAGGCGAAAAATAGACCCAATTTTCGTCCCTTTCGTAAAAACGGACCAGCCCAAAGTGCTACGTCCTCTAAGCAAGAGGGTAATACTTCTCAAGCCAAGCCAGCTTGGAGACCAATGCAAGGCTGGAACAAGGGAAAGCAGGCCAAGAAGCCTGCCACTGCTACCAAGACAGCATGAAATATTGGCCCCCGATCCGGGACCGGATCTGGTGGGGGGCAGACTCTCTCTCTTCGCTCAGGCTTGGGCAAGAGATGTTCTGGATCCTTGGGCGCTAGAAATAGTCTCCCAGGGTTATCTTCTGGAATTCAAGGGACTTCCCCCAAGGGGGAGGTTCCACAGGTCTCAGTTGTCTTCAGACCACATAAAAAGACAGGCGTTCTTACATTGTGTAGAAGACCTGTTAAAAATGGGAGTGATTCATCCTGTTCCACTAAGAGAACAAGGGATGGGGTTCTACTCCAATCTGTTCATAGTTCCCAAAAAAGAGGGAACGTTCAGACCAATCTTAGATCTCAAGATCTTAAACAAGTTTCTCAAGGTTCCATCTTTCAAGATGGAAACCATTCGAACTATTCTTCCTTCCATCCAGGAGGGTCAATTCATGACCACGGTGGATTTAAAGGATGCGTATCTACATATTCCTATCCACAAGGAACATCATCGGTTCCTAAGGTTTGCATTCCTGGACAAACATTACCAGTTCGTGGCGCTTCCTTTCGGATTAGCCACTGCTCCAAGGATTTTCACAAAGGTACTAGGCTCCCTTCTAGCGGTGCTAAGACCAAGGGGCATTGCAGTAGTACCTTACCTGGACGACATTCTGATTCAAGCGTCGTCCCTTCCTCAAGCAAAGGCTCACACGGACATTGTCCTGGCCTTTCTCAGATCTCACGGCTGGAAAGTGAACGTGGAAAAGAGTTCTCTATCCCCGTCAACAAGGGTTCCCTTCTTGGGAACAATTATAGACTCTTTAGAAATGAGGATCTTTCTAACAGAGGCCAGAAAAACAAAACTTCTAGACTCTTGTCGGATACTTCATTCCGTTCCTCTTCCTTCCATAGCTCAGTGCATGGAAGTGATCGGGTTGATGGTAGCGGCGATGGACATAGTTCCTTTTGCGCGCATTCATCTAAGACCATTACAACTGTGCATGCTCAGTCAGTGGAATGGGGACTATACAGACTTGTCTCCGAAGATACAAGTAAATCAGAGGACCAGAGACTCACTCCGTTGGTGGCTGTCCCTGGACAATCTGTCTCAAGGGATGACGTTCCGCAGACCAGAGTGGGTCATTGTCACGACCGACGCCAGTCTGATGGGCTGGGGCGCGGTCTGGGGATCCCTGAAAGCTCAGGGTCTTTGGTCTCGGGAAGAATCTCTTCTACCGATAAATATTCTGGAACTGAGAGCGATATTCAATGCTCTCAAGGCCTGGCCTCGGCTAGCGAGGACCAAGTTCATACGGTTTCAATCAGACAACATGACAACTGTTGCGTACATCAACCATCAGGGGGGAACAAGGAGTTCCCTAGCGATGGAAGAAGTGACCAAAATCATTCTATGGGCGGAGTCTCACTCCTGCCACCTGTCTGCTATCCACATCCCAGGAGTGGAAAATTGGGAAGCGGATTTTCTGAGTCGTCAGACATTGCATCCGGGGGAGTGGGAACTCCATCCGGAAATCTTTGCCCAAGTCACTCACCTGTGGGGCATTCCAGACATGGATCTGATGGCTTCTCGTCAGAACTTCAAAGTTCCTTGCTACGGGGCCAGATCCAGGGATCCCAAGGCGGCTCTAGTGGATGCACTAGTAGCACCTTGGACCTTCAAACTAGCTTATGTGTTCCCGCCATTTCCTCTCATCCCCAGGCTGGTAGCCAGGATCAATCAGGAGAGGGCGTCGGTGATCTTGATAGCTCCTGCGTGGCCACGCAGGACTTGGTATGCAGATCTGGTGAATATGTCATCGGCTCCACCTTGGAAGCTACCTTTGAGACGAGACCTTCTTGTTCAGGGTCCGTTCGAACATCCGAATCTGGTTTCACTCCAGCTGACTGCTTGGAGATTGAACGCTTGATTTTATCGAAGCGAGGATTCTCAGATTCTGTTATCGATACTCTTGTTCAGGCCAGAAAGCCTGTAACTAGAAAGATTTACCACAAAATTTGGAAAAAATATATCTGTTGGTGTGAATCTAAAGGATTCCCTTGGGACAAGGTTAAGATTCCTAGGATTCTATCCTTCCTTCAAGAAGGATTGGAAAAAGGATTATCTGCTAGTTCCCTGAAGGGACAGATTTCTGCCTTGTCGGTATTACTTCACAAAAAGCTGGCAGCTGTGCCAGATGTTCAAGCCTTTGTTCAGGCTCTGGTTAGAATCAAGCCTGTTTACAAACCTTTGACTCCTCCTTGGAGTCTCAATTTAGTTCTTTCAGTTCTTCAGGGGGTTCCGTTTGAACCCTTACATTCCGTTGATATTAAGTTATTATCTTGGAAAGTTTTGTTTTTAGTTGCGATTTCTTCTGCTAGAAGAGTCTCAGAATTATCTGCTCTGCAGTGTTCTCCTCCTTATCTGGTGTTCCATGCAGATAAGGTGGTTTTACGTACTAAACCTGGTTTTCTTCCAAAAGTTGTTTCTAACAAAAACATTAACCAGGAGATTATCGTACCTTCTCTGTGTCCAAAACCAGTTTCAAAGAAGGAACGTTTGTTGCACAATTTGGATGTTGTTCGCGCTCTAAAATTCTATTTAGATGCTACAAAGGATTTTAGACAAACATCTTCCTTGTTTGTTGTTTATTCAGGTAAAAGGAGAGGTCAAAAAGCAACTTCTACCTCTCTCTCTTTTTGGATTAAAAGCATCATCAGATTGGCTTACGAGACTGCCGGACGGCAGCCTCCCGAAAGAATCACAGCTCATTCCACTAGGGCTGTGGCTTCCACATGGGCCTTCAAGAACGAGGCTTCTGTTGATCAGATATGTAGGGCAGCGACTTGGTCTTCACTGCACACTTTTACCAAATTTTACAAGTTTGATACTTTTGCTTCTTCTGAGGCTATTTTTGGGAGAAAGGTTTTGCAAGCCGTGGTGCCTTCCATTTAGGTGACCTGATTTGCTCCCTCCCTTCATCCGTGTCCTAAAGCTTTGGTATTGGTTCCCACAAGTAAGGATGACGCCGTGGACCGGACACACCTATGTTGGAGAAAACAGAATTTATGTTTACCTGATAAATTTCTTTCTCCAACGGTGTGTCCGGTCCACGGCCCGCCCTGGTTTTTTAATCAGGTCTGATAATTTATTTTCTTTAACTACAGTCACCACGGTACCATATGGTTTCTCCTATGCAAATATTCCTCCTTAACGTCGGTCGAATGACTGGGGTAGGCGGAGCCTAGGAGGGATCATGTGACCAGCTTTGCTGGGCTCTTTGCCATTTCCTGTTGGGGAAGAGAATATCCCACAAGTAAGGATGACGCCGTGGACCGGACACACCGTTGGAGAAAGAAATTTATCAGGTAAACATAAATTCTGTTTTCTAAAAACCCCAGCAGACAATCAGTAATATAGTAAGCAGAGAATCCATACTTATCCTCCTGGCCGCTAAGGATAAATTATTTAAGCACAAAACCAACTAGATCCTGTGTTCTTATTGTTTAGGCTACAAAATGTATTATCTCTTTCATTCAACCCTTAAATGGGTAGTAGTTAAATATTAACCCATGCAATTGCTCCTAATAAACTGATAACATCTGTCCTCTGTTCCCAGCTCACTATTGGTTTGATTCTGGAAGTACACTGTATCATTGTCAAAAATCCAGACTAGCCTAGTGTGTCACTATTCTGTGAATAAGATATGAGAACAATTGTGTCCTGTGAATGAAATGAAACTACTTGCACACTATAACATTCATTATTTCTTCTAGCATTCCTATCAGCTTGTGGGCCTTGTGATTTTTTTTAGATTCTATAGCGTTGTGTTTTTTATCTTGTGTTCCTAAAAGTAATACCTCATTTTCTTCCATAATAAAAGATGCATTCACTGGACTTGGGTAGTGTGTGGTGGTGTTATTGAGTCTATTTGTTTTTCTGATAATATAATGTTTGACAAACTTATCTCATTTCATGTCAGACACTAGCGAAAAAATGTCCCAAC
Source organism: Bombina bombina (assembly GCF_027579735.1). Classification (NCBI taxonomy): domain Eukaryota; kingdom Metazoa; phylum Chordata; class Amphibia; order Anura; family Bombinatoridae; genus Bombina; species Bombina bombina. The sequence goes on along the minus strand of NC_069505.1, from coordinate 107,208,213 downwards.
AAGTAATGCACGTTTTAAAGGGACAGTAAAGTCATAATTAGACATTCATGATTTAGACACAACATGCAATTTTAAACAACTTTCCAATTTACTTCCATTATTTAATTTGCTTACTTCTCGTGTTATCCTTTGCTGAAAGGTTTATCTATGAATGCTCAGGAGCAGCAAAGAACCTAGGTTCTAGCTGCTGATGGTCATTGGCTCACCCATGTGTTCAGTTTAGAAACCAGTAGTGCATTGCTGCTCCTTCAACAAATGATACCAAGAGAATGAAACAAATTTGTTAATAGAAGTAAACTTGAAAGTTGTTTAAAATTGTACGTTCTACCTAAATGATGAAAGAACATTTTGGGGTTTCATGTCCCTTTTTAAAAGAAACATTTTCTCATACTGTGGTGATAATATATTCAGTATTATTTGGTAAAAGCTTTTTGTCACTTGGAGTGAACTAGTCACTTTCTAGAGGTGGTTGGAACGCTTTCTTTACCCCGTAAACTCTTCTCATACCTTTCCTCTCACATGTTAGGAAAGAATAAACGTGACTATTCCCCCATTCTCCTGATACTGCAGAAGTTAAACCAACTGCATCCTCCAGCAGATATTCCTACTGCCAAATGGACCTTAATCTAGCAGGCCTCAACACTTAACCCCTTAAGGACCAGCGACGTACCCTGTATGTCGCTGGCCTTTTTTTGGGACTTGATTGTTTTATACCGTGGTCTTGCCACCAGTGTTGAGACTGCTCTATTCCACAAAGCCTTCTGGAGGGAGGGCATTAATAGCGTGTTCTTGCTAGACTTAGGCTATTATGTCCTGAAAAAACCCTTAGCGACCACTGACATACAGGGTATATTGTGGTCATTAAGGGGTTAAAGGGCCACTGTAAGTAAATATAAAAGATATAACTTTTAGATTGTTATGAAACTTCGTTTTGGAGAAAATATAGGTCAGTAGGTTTTAATTAATGTTTATTAACTTTAATATGTTAGTAGTTTAGCTTAAAAATTATAACAGAAAGTAATCCTTTAAGAAGATCCTTAGGTTATTCTCTAGTGTATGATTACAGTCTAAATTTCCAATAAAGTGTGGACTTGGAATATAGCAAGGACCCTTTAGGCATAGGGCTCGATTTATCAAAGCCCTACGGCTGCAAGTTCTCACAAGAACTTGCTCGCCGTAATTTAACAAGCAGCGTTCACCAGGCCGCCTCTTTCTCTAAGGTGGCGAAATTCAATCTCCGAGGTCGAGTCTGACAGAGGAGATTGACAGCTCCTGCCCGTGCGCGATTGGCTGTGTGCGGGCAGGGGGCGGGATTGCATGCGAGCGCTAGTGTGCAATGGTGATTACCTGCGGGTAATTTCTCCCCGCCACAGGCGAGCTGAGGCGTACAGGGGCACGTATACGCACCCCTGTCCGCCTCAGCTTTGATAAATCTAGCCCATAGTATCAACCTTCCTGGAGCAGACATGGATATGTCTAAGTAATTAAATTGAGTGCTTTGCAAGATTTCTTACGTACTCTTAGGAGCCAATACAAGTCATAGGTTGGCCTTCAAAACACCTTGTCTATCCTGAAAGGATGTTTATTTGTCCATCTGAATTCTGGGGAAAAGGGTTTTCATTTCATTCAACAATTTCTGTTATTTTTGTGTCAGAATCGTTTTATTTCCCTGTGTGTATTGTAAAGGCACCTTTTTTTGTTGTGTTTTGATGCACTCAGTTTCTTTCTGTGCAAGGAGTCACATTTTCTTTTTAAAAGATAAATACTGTTACTTATTGTACAGTGGTCTGTGCAACCATACTAGGTTAAGGGAGAAGACCTTGTTACAAAATGAACATTACTCTATTTGCCACAATGCAATAAACCTTTGCCTCTCATTTAAGGAGTTTCCCTTCTTCACAACATATCTTTTCTTTGTTAATGTATCTACTTCCAATCTGAAGCTATCTATTTGCTATCATCTTTATTCAAAAATAAATGCAACAGAGTCTGTAACACTTTATTCATGCGCCTAGAGTAATAGTACAGTCTAATAGCAAACTCATTGGGGCCAATTTATCAAGCTCCGGGCTCGCCGGAAACAGTAGTTATGAAGCAGTTATGATAATTCATATCATGTCCGCTCGCACATTGTTAAATATGCCCCATTGCCTCAAGTGAAACCAATTGAAAGTTTGTAATTTTGTCATTTATTCAGATTTGGTTTTTAAAAATGTGAAATGGTTCAATTTTTTTTCTTCGGATATAATTGTTTCTACAGTGTGCTCAAATGAAGAATCGGGGCCATAAAACACATGTAGATACTTTTTTCTTTTTCTGTGTATGACTCTTGGCTTTTTTGCCCCACTGCTTACAATGGATATTGCCAGCAAGTAGATGGATAACTGCTGTTACTATCATTAGATGCAAATTTGACGAGTTTGCAGATTTGATTTTTTTTTTTTTCCTTCCCATTTCTATATTTGTGTAGAAGTCTGGTTAGTATCCTTAAATGATTTAATTTTAGAAGCATTCTCACATACTGAATGATTGATCAATTCCAGTTGGCATTAGTTTGTCTCTATGGAAACTTTGCCTTCCTTCCAAGACTACAGCTTTTTCTTTTCATGCATTTCAAAGTGAAAACTCTAACCTGTGAAATATATTATAGATGGGAAAAACTTTCTTCATCTGTATATAAAGAATTGTATTGTTTTTGCAGGGAATGTGGTATAGAGAGTGCCTGACACAGTGCCCAGGCCTGCTTTGCACGCTAAATGACTAAAATACCCAGACAACTTTTGATCCGATTGGATTGACAATCCTTGATGAGACTTCTTGTTTGCTAGATAGATTATTTCAAAGGATATTCCTTTTGAATCCTGCTTTGGGTCAATGCAAAATAGAATTCTCCCATTGAAAGCAAGTTATATAGCTTCTACAAACCTGGTAAGGCATGGCTGATTCGCTGGGAGAAAGATTGGATCTAAAATAAACATGTTTAATCTTCCATTTGAAGTCAATATGTTTGGCAAATAACTTGATACTATTATTGCAAAAGAAGGAGGCACTTGCTGTTAGGTCCAATAACGCTACAGCTGGTAATTTTCATTACTGGGCTAAGGTTCTGGGCCATGCACATCCTTTCATTCTCAGGTATGGAAAATAGTATCAATCTAGAGACAGGATGTAGTAGACCTTCACGTCAATCCAAAGTGAAGACTGCCTGACTACTCGCCTGCAGATGGAGTTCATCTGTCAAACTTAAGACATCTGGAAAGATTCTTTAGACAATGTATGGGTGCTGCCTAACATCTGGAAAGATGACATGATTTAACGTTAAACATCTTCCTCCAAAAAGTATTTTTCGGAATTTTCCACTTCTGCGGAATCGAGAGAAGAGAATTCTTCAGTATATTTTAAACGCAAAGGTCATTCAGTCTGTTCATCCTCAAAGTAGAAGAGGATTTTTTTTTTTTATCTATAGCTTCCTTTCCATCTTAATATGGGAAGAGTCCACGGCAGCATTTATTACTTGTGGGAGATACTGAACCTGGCCACCAGGAGGAGGCAAAGACACTTCAGACAAAGGTTTAAATACCCCTCCTACTTCCTCATAAACCCAGTCATTCTTTGCCTTTCGTCACAGGAGGTTGGCAGAAAAGTATTAGAAGATTTCGGAGTAGTCTCATGGAGGGTAGTACTCTTTGCAATGGGACTGGAGGTTTTAGTAATCCTCTCAGCCTCTCAGTGAGAGCATGGGTGAAAGTTAGAGTCTGGAGATGCAGGGAGAGTCTTTCCGCGAAACTATCCCGACTCATATTAACAGCTCCATAGGCAATTAGCGTTGACTAGTTTCGCTGCCTGCTTTCTTCACTCAAGTCCATGTCAGAAGCGATGCTACTATCTGTCACACTTGAAGGGCTATGTTCCTGTTCCACGGTGTAGATTCTGGTAAGATCGTTTCATATTTTATACATGTATGATAACGCAAGAAGACAGGGTCACAGTGTGACTCCTTTTATCTGTATAGAATCAAGGGTTAATATCTCCTTAGGGGGATTATTGAACAGGGGGGATTAATCTTATGTTTATTTGATTTTATGCTGCTTTTACGTGTGAGATGTTATGGGCTTATAGGCTGTTATGGAATATACAGGTTTCACTTTGAGAGCCATGCAGCTTACAAGCTTGGCGCGCTTTCTCATAGCAGGGACAGTCCTGCATTGTGCACCATGTTAATAAAATAAGATGTTTTATTTCTCTAGTTCTACGGTTATTGCACTAGCGATGGAGGATTCTTTCCTAAAGAGTAATTCCTGTTTATATGGTGAGGAGGCCTTAGTTCCGCCCTCTCAATTATGTTCCATATGCCTTGATAATGTGATGATATCAAACATGTTTGATACCACAGAGCAGTCCACCTCTGAGGAGTTGTCATTAAGTGAGGTGCATACCCTATATTCTTATATCTCTACACATGCAGTTTTCCTGTAGCATTGCTGATCCTCCATCTGGAGGGGGCCTTTTTTTCGAAAGGAGAAAGAGCCCAGGCGCCTACCCTAGGAGGCTAGGTTTGAGTATTGATATCAAATGGGTAAAAATAACTTTATTTACATTCTACATGTATATAAAATCAAAGAGCAAATGTTTTACACAATAAACAATAGTCGCTAAATTTAAAAGGCAGTAATAAAAGCAATATAAAGACAGTTAAAAATAGTACTTCATGGATCCATGATAATAGGAAATGGGTATAGATAGTAGATTATACAATCGATAAAAACAGTTGATTATACAATCAATAAAAACAGTGGTAAATTCAAAAGCAATACTCAGGTATTTAAATCAAAATTCATAAAGTCCCAAAAAAAACAAAAATATTCAAATTGTCCAAAGAAAATCCAGAGGTGTCTACAATCCTGTGATAAACTGTGTGAGAGTCCAATAAAAAATATATTATGTGAGATTCCAATAAAAAATATGTTGTGTGTAATCCAAATAGAGTGTGTTCAATAAATTTGATCCAAAAACATAGTCAAATCCAGATAGGTGATTAAAGATAAAAAACGTGACGGTAATGTGATCAGAAGAACGGTGGTTGTACAGCAAAATCAAAAAAGGATCAAAGAATGTGTGCTGCAATGTCTTTTTTTCACCAGACGTTACTGCGCAGTTCAGAAGGCGGTGTCTGCGGCCTTTAATGCTTTACCTCGCCCTGCTAAGCGCAAGCGAAAGGTTACATATTGCACTCCTTCCCAGAGTACTTCAGATAATTTATTGGATTTAACAGAGGGTTATCCGAGGATGAAGTTCTAAGACTTCAGAGTATAAACATTCTGGGTCAGAGTCTGCTACTTCTAAACCTCCGGCTGCGGAGGAACCAGACTTTAGTTTAGGAATTTGCGCTTTCTTCTAAAGGAAGCTTTTGGCAAATTCAGAGGTTCCAGAGGCTAAATTGCCTGATGAACCTTTAATTCCTAAATTGGATAGAGTTTGAGGACAGGGTGGTACATTATCCTGCCCTGCTCCTGGACTCTCACTGGAGTTGTGAGGTTCCGTCCCTAAATGGGATGGCGTTATCTTCACCCTTGCTAAACGTACTACTATCCCGCTTGAGGATAGTTCTTCGTTTGATAGTTCTCTGTTAAGAAAGATGTTTCAACATACGGGATATTTGTTTCAACCGGCAGCGGCTGTTGCCGCCATTACTGGAGAAACTGGTGTGACTCCTTATAGGATTTGATCGGGGTGGAGGATTTACGGCCCTGAGGGTTGTAAACGCTTTTATCTGTGCTGCTATTAAGCAGTTTATTTGCTTGAATACTATGGCTTCAGCTTTTTTTGTTCAGGCCGTCGGGCTCTGGCTGAAGTCATGATCTGCGGAGATATGACTTCTAAGTCTAGACTTCTTCCCTCCCTTTAAGGGAATGATTTTGTCTGGTCCAGGTCTGGACTCAATTATCTCCACGGTCACAGGGGGCAAGGGTGCCCTCCTACCACAAGAGTATATGAACTAATCTAAGGGACGATTTTCGTTCTGATAAAGCCCATGTCAGCAGTCCTCTGCTAAGCCAGAGCAAACCAAGAGCTCTTGGAATCTAACTCAGTCCTGAAATAAATCCAAGCAGAGCAAGAAGCCAACCGAGCCTACGTTGGCATGAATGGGCAGTCCCCGGTCCTCTTCTGGATTGTGTAGGGGGCAGTATGTTGCTCTTTTCAGTCGCTTGGTTCAGGGACGTGCAGGATCCATGGGTCCTGGAGGTCGTAGCTCAGGGGCAGATTCCTCCCGTCTTCCTGACCAGAAAGGAGGGAAGCCTTTCTGGGGTGTTACGGGATCTGTCCTCTAGGAGTTATTGTCCCGGTACCTATCGCAGTGAGAGGTTTGGGATACTATTCAAACCTTTTCGTGGTCCCTAAGAAGGAGAGAACTTTCCGTCCGATTCTGGACCTAAAGTGCTTAAGCAGGTTTTTAAATGTCCCCTCGTTTTAGATGGAGAAAATAAGGTCCATTCTTCCCCTCGTTTAAGAGGGGTAGTTCATGACCACGATAGATATGAAGGATGCTCTCTTCTCGTACCAATCTTCAAGGACCACTTCCAGTTCCTAAGGTTTGCATTCCTGGACCAGCACTTCCAGTTTATTGCCCTTCCTTTTGGTCTAGCTAAAAAGATTTTCCGAAGAGTGGACTATTCGGAATATCTCCTCTGTCTTCAATCCCATGGATGGCAGATAATCTAGAGAGAGTTCTCTTGTATCAAGTACCAGGGTAGAATTCACGTGTACTATAATAGTCCGGAGATGCAGAGAATATTTCTAACAGACCAGAGAAGTTGCAAGATAGCTTCAACATGTCTACCCTTCAGATCTCCTTAAGGCCATCTGTGGCTCGGTGTATGGAGGTGATTGGTCTCATGGTATCCAGCTGGATATCATTTCCTTTGCCAGGTTTCACCTCAGACTGTTGCAACTGTGCATGCTGAACTAGTGGAACGGCAATCATCCGGATCTGTCTCAGCAGATTTCTCTGGACAACCAATCAGGAGAATCGCTCTCTTTGTGGTTTTGTCCGGATCACTTGTCCTGTGGGAGGTCTGTCTCACGACCATCCTGGGTAATTGTGACTACGGTTGCGAGTCTGTCAGGATGGGGATATGTTTGGGGTGCCAGGAAGGCACAGGGCCTCTGGTCTCAGGAGGTACAGCTCCCTCCTGATCTCATTTTGGATCTTCGGGCAATATACAATGCTACAATATACAATGCTCGGAAGCCAATCAAACAATCTACCATCAGGGGGGAACGAGAAGCTCACTAGTCTTGAGGGAAGTATTTCAGATTCTGGTGTAGGAGAGACCCGCATTTGTTCTCTGTCAGCGATCCACATTCTGGGTGTGGACAACTGGGAAGCGGATTTCCTCAGCAGACGATCCTTTTATCCGGGAGAATGGTCTCTCCATCTCGAGTGTTTGCAGAGATTTGCAAGAGGAAGATCTTACAACGTCTCAATACCAAGCTACCCAGATAGGGGTCGAGGTACAGGGATCCTCAGGCGTAGCTAACAGATGCATTAGCAGTGCCTTGCAGGTTCAATCTAATTTATCCTTCCGACCATTACCACTACTTCCTAGTGTAGTGGCTCGAGTCAAGCAGGCGTCAGTGATACTGACCTGTCTTGGCCGTGAAGGATATGGTTCGCGGATCTAGTGGGGATGTCATCTCCTCCGTGGAAATTACCTTGTCGCAGGGATCTGCTGACCATGGTCTCTTTGTTCATCAATGTCTAGATTATCTGAGGCTGACTGCGTGGTTGAACGTTTAGTCCTAGCCAAGAGAGGGTTTTCTGAGAGCGTTATTGTTACTCTCATTCAAGCTCGTAAGCTGGTTGCTCGTCGCATCTGTCATAAGGTGTGGAGGACCTACTTATTCTGTTCTCCAGGATGAACTGGAGAAGGGCTTTTCTGCAAGTCCCCTGAAGGGACAGTTTTCGGCCCTGTCTGTGTTACTGCACAAGAGGTTTGCAGAGCTTCCAGATGTGCAGCCATTTGTTAAGTCTCTGCTGGGATCAGACCTGTGTTTAGATCTAAGGCTCCTCCTTGGAGTTTAATTATTGTCCTTAATGTTTTGCAACGGGCTCCATTGGAGCATATGCATGACGTAGACATTACATTGTTGTCTTGGAAGGTTCTTTTTCTACTGGCTATTGCTTCTGCGTGCAGAGTATCTGTGATTACTGTCTTGCAATGCGTCCCTCCTTATCTGGCTTTCATGCCTATAAGGCTGTTCTACAAACCAAGTTAGGTCCTCTTCCTAAGATTGTGTCAATTTGCAACATCAATCAAGAGATTGTGGTTCCTTTCTTATGTCCTAATCCTCCTTTGTTGAAGGAACGTTTACAACATATTTCTGGATGTTGTTTGTGCCTTGAAGTTCTATCTTCAGGCCACTAATGAATTTTGACAAACCTCTTTCTCTGTTTTCTTTTCCAGAAAGCGTAGGGGTCAGAGGGCCTCTTCGACTTCCTTATCTTTTTGTCTGAGGAGTGTCATTCGTAGCATAGAAATGGTGGGACATAAGCCTCCTCTGAGGATTACGGCTCATTCTACAAGAGCAGTGGTTTCCTCTTGGGCCTTCAAAAATGAGGCCTCTATGGATCAGATTTGTAAGGCGGCTACCTGGTTCTCCTTACATACTTTTTCCAAGATTCTACAAGTTTGATGTTTTTGCTTCTGCTGAAGCAGCCTTCGAGAGAGAGGTTTTGCAGGTGCCCTCATTAGGTTCCGCCTCTCTTTTTTCCCCTCGCGTTAGCATTCTGTGTACTCTATTTGGGTATAGGTTTCCCACAAGTAAGGAATGCAGCTGTGGACTCTTCCCATATTAAGATAGAAAACAGAAAACATAAATTATGCTTACCTGATAAATTTGATTTTTTTTCTTCTGGCACCTTTTTCACCCTGATATTTCTTATACTGTTCCTTGTTCCCTCAGCAGAATGACTAGGGTTATGAAGAAGTGGGGGAGGTATTTAAGCCTTTGGCTGGGGTGTCTTTGCCGCCTCCTGGTGGCCAGGTTCAGTATTTCCCACAAGTAAGGAACGAAGCTGTGGACTCTTCCCATACAGATGGAAATTAAATTATCAGGTAAGCATAATTTATGTTTTCTTGTCTCTATCAACATAAAGGAAGCCTATTTTTATATTACATTTGCAGTATATAATTTCAAGTATCTAACCTTTCAGAGAGAACTCAAAGGCAAATCTGTCAGTAATCTTCAAGGAGGGATAAGAAACCTCAGACTCTTTCACAAAGTAGACCCCATTTTGTTTGACATCGGAAAATACACTGCATTTAAAGGGCCATTATACACTCATTTTTTCTTTGCATAAATGTTTTGTAGATGATCTATTTATAAAGCCCATAAAGTTTGTTTTTTAAAAATGTATAATTTTGCTTATTTTTAAATAACATTGCCCCAAAGTTTTATTTGAATACCGTCAGCTACCTACTCCAGCTTGCTCCTGTTTGTGTAAAGGGTCTTTTAATATGCAAAAGGAGGGGGGGGGGTCTTATTTGCCACTTGCAGTGGGCTTTCCAATTGCCTTTTCAACAGAGCTAAACTGAAAGCTGCTCTTGAAAAAGTCTGCAGAAGCCGGACGAAATGCGTAGATGTTAACAGATCTAGTCAACAACAGCATTGTTATAGCAGGACCTTAACAAACCATTGCACTTGGAAAAGAAAAGCAATTGAACCCACACGCCATAAACAGAGAGGAGTAAAGAAACAGAAACAGCTGACGGAGACCTGAAAGCCGGGGACTGTGTGAGATTCTAGAGACGCTTGTTATAATTGAACTCTTGTAAGTGCATTATGTATATATGCGCAAAGTGGAATCATTAAATACTTTTACCGTGAGTCGTGGCTGCGCTCTCTCCTTTTGTTTTATAGTAAAAGTTGTTTTTAGAGTTTCAAAACACTCAGGATTTCATGCTGCTAACCTATTGCCATGACAAGAGATCACTGTTGATTGTGAGTTGCACAAATGTTAGGCTACATGTTTATTCTACTGCTCAAATTCGCTGCCCCACCAGAAACCTGTATGTGCAAGCTTCCTTACGCTGTTTCAAAACTGGCTCTTGTACACATACAAAAGTGATGGTAATACAGAACCAGAATGTTAGTGATATTTTAGATGAATTTTCATTCATCAGGTTTTAAGGAAGTTGCGCTATAACTAGACTGACCATATTGCCGCTTTAAGAAGGGACATAAAAAATACATATGTCAGGGTTCTTATACAAAACATTTCTTTAAACAGCCCTGACATATGCATTTTTCATATGTGTCCCTTTTTAAAGCGGCAATATGGTCACCCTAGCTATAACTTACTTTTTAATATATTTCCCGCGCTCCGCCTCCCAATTCAAAATTAAATATTTCTGTGAGCTAACCGTTTTGGGGCGCGATCCGATATAGATCGCAGTTTGCGGCGCAAGCGAGGGAACCGGCGTCGCCCGCAGTTTCAGCTCGCAACTCGAGCTATCCTATATAAGTCGCTGTCAGATACTAACGTGCCGTAAGTCTGACAAACCAGCGATGTCCAGAAATCTGCGTAAGTACAAATTTCTGGCGTCGCCAGTGACTTGCGGCACGTTAGAAACTGCCGGCGCCTATAAAACCTGACTAAAGTCTAAAACACCCGCACTGTCTAACACGCCTCCCTAACATAGCCCGACAAGTCTAACACGCCTCCCTAACATAGCCCGACAAGTCTAACACGCCTCCCTAACATAGCCCGCACTGTCTAACCCTCTATCCGCTATCCCCCCTCACTATCCTAACAATAAAAAAGCTATTAACCCCTAAACCGCCGCTCCCGTACCCCGCCGCAACCTAATAAAGTTATTAACCCCTAAACCGCCGCTCCCGTACCCCGCCGCCAGCTATATTATATCTATAACCCCCTAAAGTGAGCCCCTTACACCGCCGCCATCTCTATTAAAATGATTAACCCCTAATTTAATCTACCTACCCCGCCGCCAGCTATATTATCTATGTTAACCCTAAGTATATTATAGTTAATATAGGTATTACATTATATATATTAACTATATTAACCCTAATTATATTAGGGTTAATATAGTTAATATAGTTACTATAGTATTTATATTAACTATATTAACTCTATCTAACCCTAACACCCCTAACTAAATTTATATTAAATTAATCTAATTCATTTATAAACTAAAATATTCCTATTTAAATCTAAATACTTACCTATAAAATAAACCCTAAGATAGCTACAATATAATTAATAATTACATTGTAGCTATGTTAGGGTTAATATTTATTTTACAGGTAAATTGTTAATTATTTTAACTAGGTATAATAGATATTAAATAGTTATTAACTATTTAATATCTACCTAGTTAAAATAATTACCCAATTACCTGTAAAATAAATCCTAACCTAAGTTACAAATACACCTACACTATCAATAAATTAAATAAACTACAAACATCTATCTAAAAATACAATTAAATTAACTAAACTAAATTACAAAAAAAAAACCACTAAATTACAAAAAATAAAAAAAGATTACAAGATTTTTAAGCTAATTACACCTATTCTAAGCCCCCTAATAAAATAATAAACCCCCAAAATAAAAAAAATTCCCTGCCCTATTCTAAATTAAACAAATTTCAAAGCTCTTTACCTTACCAGCCCTTAAAAGGGCCTTTTGTGGGGCATGCCCCAAAGAATTCAGCTCTTTTGCATACAAATACAATACCCCCCCCCATTACAACCCACCACCCACATACCCCTATTCTAAAAGCACCCAAACCCCCCTTAAAAAAGCCTAACACTACCCCCCTGAAGATCTCCCTACCTTGTCTTCACCACACCGGGCCGAACTCCTGATCCGATCCGGGCGATGTCTTCCTCCAAGCGGCAAAGAAGAATTCTTCCTCCGGCGATATCTTCCTCCAAGCGGCAAAGAAGAATTCTTCCTCCGGCGACGTCTTCCTCCAAGCGGCAGCAAAGTCTTCATTCTTCCGGCGGCATCTTCAATCTTCTTTCTTCGCTCCACCGCCGCGGAGCATCCATCCCGGCCGACTACTGAACTTGGAATGAGGTACCTTTAAATGACGTCATCCAAGATGGCGTCCGCCGAATTCCGATTGGCTGACAGGATTCTATCAGCCAATCGGAATTAAGTTAAAAAAATCTGATTGGCTGATTGAATCAGCCAATCAGATTCAAGCTCAATCCGATTGGCTGATCCAATCAGCCAATCAGATTGAGCTCGCATTCTATTGGCTGATCAGAACAGCCAATAGAATGCGAGCTCAATCTGATTGGCTGATTGGATCAGCCAATCGGATTGAACTTGAATCTGATTGGCTGATTCAATCAGCCAATCAGATTTTTTTAACTTAATTCCGATTGGCTGATAGAATCCTATCAGCCAATCGGAATTCGGAGGACGCCATCTTGGATGACGTCATTTAAAGGTACCTCATTCCAAGTTCAGTAGTCGGCCGGGATGGATGCTCCGCGGCGGCGGAGCGAAGAAAGAAGATTGAAGATGCCGCCGGAAGAATGAAGACTTTGCTGCCGCTTGGAGGAAGACGTCGCCGGAGGAAGAATTCTTCTTTGCCGCTTGGAGGAAGACCTCGCCGGAGGAAGAATTCTTCTTTGCCGCTTGGAGGAAGACATCGCCCGGATCGGATCAGGAGTTCGGCCCGGTGTGGTGAAGACAAGGTAGGGAGATCTTCAGGGGGGTAGTGTTAGGCTTTTTTAAGGGGGGTTTGGGTGGTTTTAGAATAGGGGTATGTGGGTGGTGGGTTGTAATGGGGGGGGGGGTATTGTATTTGTATGCAAAAGAGCTGAATTCTTTGGGGCATGCCCCACAAAAGGCCCTTTTAAGGGCTGGTAAGGTAAAGAGCTTTGAAATTTGTTTAATTTAGAATAGGGCAGGGAATTTTTTTTATTTTGGGGGTTTATTATTTTATTAGGGGGCTTAGAATAGGTGTAATTAGCTTAAAAATCTTGTAATCTTTTTTTATTTTTTGTAATTTAGTGTTTGTTTTTTTTTGTAATTTAGTTTAGTTAATTTAATTGTATTTTTAGATAGATGTTTGTAGTTTATTTAATTTATTGATAGTGTAGGTGTATTTGTAACTTAGGTTAGGATTTATTTTACAGGTAATTGGGTAATTATTTTAACTAGGTAGATATTAAATAGTTAATAACTATTTAATATCTATTATACCTAGTTAAAATAATTAACAATTTACCTGTAAAATAAATATTAACCCTAACATAGCTACAATGTAATTATTAATTATATTGTAGCTATCTTAGGGTTTATTTTATAGGTAAGTATTTAGATTTAAATAGGAATATTTTAGTTTATAAATGAATTAGATTAATTTAATATAAATTTAGTTAGGGGTGTTAGGGTTAGATAGAGTTAATATAGTTAATATAAATACTATAGTAACTATATTAACTATATTAACCCTAATATAATTAGGGTTAATATAGTTAATATATATAATGTAATACCTATATTAACTATAATATACTTAGGGTTAATATAGATAATATAGCTGGCGGCGGGGTAGGTAGATTAAATAAGGGGTTAATCATTTTAATAGAGATGGCGGCGGTGTAAGGGGCTTACATTAGGGGTTAATAATATTAATATAGCTGGTGGCGGTATAGGGGGATTAGATTAGGGGTTAATAATTTTTATATAGGTGGCGGCGGTGTAAGGGGTCAGATTAGGGGATAGATAAGGTAGATGACAGCGGTGTAAGGGGTTCTAATTAGGGGATAGATAAGGTAGATGGCGGCGGTTTTAGGGTCTCACAGTAGGGGGTTAGTTTATGTAGATGGCGGCGGGGTCCGGGAGCGGCGGTTTAGGGGTTAATAACTTTATTAGGGATTTCGGGGGGGGGGATCGCGGTTGACAGGTAGGTAGACATTGCGCATGCGTTAGGTGTTAGGTTTATTTTAGCTGCCAGTTTAGGGAGTTACGGGGCTCCAATAGTCAGCGTAAGGCTTCTTACGGCTGCTTTTTGTGGCGAGGTGAAAATGGAGTAAGTTTTCTCCATTTTCGCCACGTAAGTCCTTACGCTGCATATTGGATACCAAAATGCGCGGGTTTGGTATACCTGCCTATGGCCCAAAAAACTACGGGCGACGGCAGAAATATACGCGCGTAACTTCTAGGTTACGCCGTATATAGGATACCAAACCCGCGCAAATATTGGCGTCGCCGGCTTTTGCGGGCGACGATTTTTATCGGATCGACCCCTTGAATTGATGTCCAATCAGCGATCTAGCTACAACAAAAGGCACCCAAAGGGGAGAACGCTGATTGGAGAAAAGTTTAAACAGCTCACAGAAAAATGGACGTTTGAAGTGGGCGATGGGTATTTGAATTTCATAACTATATTGAAAAGTAAGTTATAGCGCATCTTCATTACAACTGATGAATTTAACTCCATCTAAAATATCACTAACGTTCCAGATCTGTTTTGATAAAGTGGAGAGCTTATCTAATCAGCGATTTATAATATATATTTATATTCCTGAACGTATTGCAAAATTCTTCTGACGTGTTGCAGTGTACTTTAGTGCATTTTAAATTTTGTGTTACATTTCTTTAAATGTCTGCACGTGCTCCTTTTCAAGACACTTACACCAACATCTCTTTACTTCACATTTTATTGATTTTTTTATCAACAGAAGGGCACTTACCCTGCGCAACAATTTTAGAAAAAACAGACTTATGGTCATAAGGAAACTATAACAGTAGCAAATTTGCACAGAACACAGTAGCTTCACTATATAATACAAACAAACGTTTCCACTTACAAAAGTCACGTGTCCATCATGGTCACAGATCTCTGAGCACAGCTCTAGAGATGTCATATTGTGCTGTGACAAAACAGCGCATTAACATTTTTGACTGCCAAAGAAATCTGTAACCTCTTTACCTGCAAGTCCATGTGACAGAGAAAGGGTTAAGTGTGGGGTGCATTGTGTGCTCCCCCATATGTATTTATACACAAGTTTTGCAATGGATGAGTGTTCCCATATGCAACATTGTATCAAACCATAGAAGCACAAGGACGGAACTTGCACACACAGCAGATATTTAACTGGAAATCTGCACCTTTCCTTCAAAATGGGTAACATAAGGATTATGGGAGGGAAATGGCAGTGGTCAGCTGGCTCTGTATATATAACGCATTGGCATTATGTAACAGTGTCATAATAAACAGTAAAAAAAAGTTTAAAGGGATATTATAATGCAATTATTACAAGCACTGTGCCAGGTTTAAAAAACATATCTAGGATCAGTAATATAAAAATGGCATTCTGGTAATTTTGCATCAGAATGTCCCTTTAAATAAAGTAGCCTACAAAGTGATATTTTCCTGCATGAGAATTGTCTCAAGAGATTGACAGCTTTTCTACAAGGTTTGGTGCAGCTATTCAGAAGGGCATTCTGTTGGCTGTAATGTAAATGGCATAGAGTCCTCACTGTCTGTGTGATACTGGTATCTATTTGTTCCTAAATAGAGTGGGCAGGCTATGTCTTACAGAGAACAAACCAATGTCTTATCTAAGTACAGCTTAAAAGGTGAATATAAACATTAGTTGGATGAATTATACAGCCCATTTATTTTGTCTAAGCATAAGGCACACAGCAGTAAAAATGGGGATGCTACAAAATTATGTAAAACACCAGCCTAATAAGTGCATGGACATTGCATTGCCAAAAACAGTGAGGGTAGTAAGTAATGTGTCCTTATAGACACAAGCAGTGGTGCCTTTCTCCTACCAACTACCTCTAAATCACTTTGTTACAAAAGTCTTATAAAAAGCATTCATTAGAAATCAGGTTTTATACCAATAAAGTAGTTAGTGTACAATAAGGATTTTCTGGACCCCTACCAAGCATGGCAAAGTGCAAATATCACAGCAAGGAGGGGACGTCACAGGAGAGCAGTAGTCATAGTATAAAATGAAATATACCAGTTTGGCATAAGCTGGGACCCTAGATATTTCTGGTACAAAGCTCTGCAATTCAATAGTTGTCTTGTCCCTGATGAGATTATTAAAAATATATATTTGTATACACTTGAAGACCAGGACATTGAGACAACAAGCAGTCATGGACATTTTAGACATCACTGGCTAATGTCTGCTTAAAAACACAATATAAGACGAGGCGTAGCTTTGTATGGATTGTGCAGACAGCCTAGTAATAGTGATATTTCACACCACTTTAGTGAGCAATGTTCTGGACAAGAGTGTTAAGGCATTACACACACACATATACACATCACACCAGAGCAGCACCCAATAACGATTGTGTCCGCTGTTCTCTGTCCCCGGTGCTATAGTTCAGGGTTATATCCACATGAAAAGCATAGTTTTGCCAACAACTTCTTTGTTCTGTTGTACATGGTGGGGTGAACACTAAGGGAATCCAAAAAGGTATTTGCTTCAGTCACAAGCAGATAAATGTTCTTTGTCCAGTGCACACCTTACTGTAACAGGCACAGCAAGTACACATGGCTTAGCTTTCCTCTTGCAATGTAAGCATCAGATTATTCAGGGTCAATAGTTGTGGAGTTTTGGACACCCTTGTAGTTTGGCACATTCTTCGTTTGTAGGTATCAACTACTGGATGCCTCTGAACAGACACATAGCGAACACCATAGCAAAAAGCTGCAAATACAAACACATTATTAGAAGTAAGTTCTTATAATGACAGTAGGGGGCAGTAGAGTGTTATAAACAAGGATTCCTAGTTTTATCCTCCAATAACATCATGCTTAACCCTTCTATCAATCATGAGTTGTCCAAGTGCAAACTTGTTCAAACCACAAAACAGTAAGATGGAACCATTATTTTGCAACAAGAGTTTTAGATGGAAAAAGCTCAAAATATATAAAGCTTTATATATTATATTAAAATACATTAGCCCTGCTGCTAAATGATTTCTCAACCCTGTGCTAAACTTTTTTTTTTAGCTTTTGACCCAACAAAATGATATATATATATTTTTTAAATAGGCCATATGAGAACGCTGCAACAAAAAATGTAATAAATATGTATATTTTTATAAAGATTCTAGTAAATAACATTGAAAATAGCCAGAGCAGAAATAAAAGCACATTTCTTGTCCGGTGATATACAGTGGCAAGAAAAAGTATGTGAACCCTTTAGAAATTAGTGCATTTATGTATACATTTGTCTTAAAATCGGGTTTGATGTTCATCTAAGTTAAATATTCACAGTATAGGTTGGAAAAAGAATGTGAAACCCTAGGCCAGTGATGGCTAACATTAGCACCCCAGATGTTTTCGAACTACATTTCCCATGATACTTAGGCACTCTGCAGTCTAATTGAGCATCATGGGAAACATCAGGGGTGCCAAGGTTAGCGGGCAGTGATAGCAAACCTTGGCACTCCAGATGTGTCATAACTACATTTTCCCATGATGCTCGACTGGACATCAGAGTGCCTAAGTATCATGGGAAATGTAGTTCTGAAACATCTGGAGTGCCAAGGTTTACCATCACTGCCCTTAGGTAATGACTTCAACAAAAGCTAATTAGATTTGAAAATTGGCAAACCTGGTGTCCAATTAATGAAACAAAATTAGAGGTGTGGGTTAGAGCTACTTTGACTTCTAAAATGTAAACATTTTGAGTTTGCTATTCACAAATTGCCTCTGTTGATGTGAACCATGCCTCGCGAAAAAGAGCTTTCAGAAGGCTTGCAAAGAAGAATTGTTGCATAAAGCTAGAAAGGGTTACAAAGTTATCTCAAAGAGCTTAGATAGTCATCTGTCAACAGTTCGGGAAATTGTCTATAAATGGAGACAATTAAGTAATGTAGCTACTCTCACAAAAGGGCCACACCACACAATTATCAATGAGGTAAAAAAGAACCCTAGAGTGACAGCTAAGAACTTGAATAAATCATTGGAACTGGTTAACATCTAAGTTTATTAGTCTACTATACGGAAAACATTGAACAGGCATTGTGTCAATGGCAGCCACGAAGCTGTGGCTTTCCTAAATAACATTGCTGCATCCCTGAAGTTTGCCAAAGACCACCTTGACACCACACAACGCTACTGAAAAAATGTTTTGTGGAGTTTAGGAAGAAAACACAGCACTATGTATGGTGTAAAAAGGGCACCGCATACCAACATGAAAACATCATCCCAACGGTAAGTACGGTAGAGGGAGCATCATGATTTGGGGAAGGACCACTTGCCTTCATCAAGGGAAAAATGATTTCCCAATTTATGAAGATATCCTACAGGATATTATCAGGGTAGCTGTGCGCCAGCTGAAGCTCAGTAAAAGTTTGGTGATGCAGCAGGACACTGATCCTAAGCATTAAATTAAATCCACTACAGAATGGCTTTAAAATAAGAAAATATGCCTTTTGAAGTGGACCAGTCAGATCCAAGACCTTATCCCCATAGAGGTGCTGTGGAATGAACTCAAGAGAGCTGTTTACACCAGACATCCTAAGAATATGACTGAGCTGAAGCAGTTTTGTAAAGAAGAACGGTCCTAATTCCTTGCTGAATGTTGTGCAGGTCTAATCTGCAGCTAACAGAAATGATTGGTTGAGGTTATTTCTGCCAAAGGAGAATCAACTAGCTATTAAATCCACAGCACTGTAAATGTTTAATGTGATGTGTTTAATAAAGACATGAAATATAATTGTTTGTGTGTAGTTAGCTTTGATAAAGATGAGATGACATTTTATTACCAATTCTTGCAGAAAACATACTAATTCCAAAGGGTTCACATACTTTTTCTTACCACTGTATATACATACACACACACACACACACACACACACACACATATATATATATATATATATATATATATATATATATATATATATATATATATATATATACATACATAAATACATTGTATCAAACCATAGAAGCACAAGGACGGAACTCGCACACACAGCAGATATTTAACTGGAAATCTGCACCTTTCCTTCAAAATGGGTAACATAAGGATTATGGGAGGGAAATGGCAGTGGTCAGCGGGCTCTGTATCACGCATTGGCATTATGTAACAGTGTCATAATAAACACTTTGTAAAAAAAAAAGTTTAAAGGGATATTATAATGCAATTATTACAAGCACTGTGCCAGGTTTAAAAAACATATCTAGGCTCAGTAATATAAAAATGGCATTCTGGTAATTTTGCATCAGAATGTCCCTTTAAATAAAGTAGCCTACAAAGTGACATTTTCCTGCATGAGAATTGTCTCAAGAGATTGACAGCTTTTCTACAAGGTTTGGTGCAGCTATTCAGAAGGGCATTCTGTTGGCTGTAATGTAAATGGCATAGAGTCCTCACTGTCTGTGTGATACTGGTATTTATGTGTTCCTAAACAGAGTGGGCAGGCTATGTCTTACAGAGAACAAACTAGTGTCTTATCTAAGTACAGCTTAAAAGGTGAATATAAACATTAGTTGGATGAATTATACAGCCTAGACATGTGCGATTCGTTTCGGTTCGATTCGGAAATTCGCAAAATTTCAGCAAATTCGGCGATTCGGATCGAACCGAATTTCCGAATTAAAATTCTGCCGAATTTTCCGAATCTAACCGAATCGAACCGAATCGATTCGGAAATTCGGATGGCCATTGGGATTACACTAGTATTGTACAGTATGTTAGGTTAACACCTAATATACAGTATAATACTAGTCTAATCCCACCTAACACTTACCGAAATGCCGAATTTACGAACCGAATTGAACCGAATCGAACCGAATCCAGCCGAATTTCTTCGAATCCGAATGAATCCGAAACGAATCCGAAACGAATTGATTCATAATTTTCCGAATTCGAATCGATCCGAAACGAACTTCGAAAAATTCCGAATCGATCCGAACCGAACCGAATTTTTTCGCCATGCACATGTCTAATACAGCCCATTTATTTTGTCTAAGCATAAGGCACACAGCAGTAAAAATGGGGATGCTACAAAATTATGTAAAACACCAGCCTAATAAGTGCATGGACATTGCATTGCCAAAAACAGTGAGGGTAGTAAGTAATGTGTCCTTATAGACACAAGCAGTGGTGCCTTTCTCCTACCAACTACCTCTAAATCACTTTGTTACAAAAGTCTTATAAAAAGCATTCATTAGAAATCAGGTTTTATACCAATAAAGTAGTTAGTGTACAATAAGGATTTTCTGGACCCCTGCCAAGCATGGCAAAAGTGCAAATATCACAGCAAGGAGGGGACGTCACAGGAGAGCAGTAGTCATAGTATAAAATGAAATATACCAGTTTGGCATAAGCTGGGACCCTAGATATTTCTGGTACAAAGTTCTGCAATTCAATAGTTTTCTTGTCCCTGATGAGATTATTAAAAATATATATTTGTATACACTTGAAGACCAGGACATTGAGACAACAAGCAGTCATGGACATTTTAGACATCACTGGCTAATGTCTGCTTAAAAACACAATATAAGACGAGGCGTAGCTTTGTATGGATTGTGCAGACAGCCTAGTAAACCCCTCACATTTTTGTAAATATTTTATTATATATTTTCATGCGACAACACTGAAGAAATGACACTTTGCTACAATGTAAAGTAGTGAGTGTACAGCCTGTATAACAGTGTAAATGTGATGTCCCCTCAAAATAACTCAACACACAGCCATTAATGTCTAAACTGTTGGCAACAAAAGTGAGTACACCCCTAAGTGCAAAAGTCCAAATTGGGCCCAATTAGCCATTTTCCCTCCCTGGTGTCATGTGACTCGTTATTGTTACAAGGTCTCAGGTGTGAATTGGGAGCAGGTGTGTTAAATTTGGTGTTATTGCTCTCACAATCTCTCATACTGGTCACTGGAAGTTCAACATGGCACCTCATGGCAAAGAACTCTCTGAGGGTCTGAAAAAAAAGAATTGTTGCTCTACATAAAGATGGCCTAGGCTATAAGAAGATTGCCAAGACCCTGAAACTGAGCTGCAGCACGGTGAGCAAGACCATACAGGGGTTTCACAGGACAGGTTCCACTCAGAACAGGCCTCGCCATGGTCGACCAAAGAAGTTGATTGCACATGCTCAGCATCATATCCAGAGGTTGTCTTTGGGAAATAGATGTATGAGTGCTGCCAGCATTGCTGCAGAGGTTGAAGGGGTGGGGGGTCAGCCTGTCAGTGCTCAGACCATACAGCGTACACTGCATCAAAATACTCTGCATGGCTGTCGTCCCAGATGGAAGCCTCTTCTAAAGAAGATGCACAAGAAAGCCTGCAAACAGTTTGCTGAAGACAAGCAGACTAAGGATGTGTGTGGCGGCAACCAGGTGAGGAGTACAAAGACAAGTGTGTCTTGCCTACAGTCAAGCATGGTGTTGGGAGTGTCATGGTCTGGGCCTGCATGAGTGTTGCCGGCACTGGTTGAGCTACAGTTCATTGAGGGAACCATGAATGCCAAAATGTACTGTGACATACTGAAGCAGAGCATGATCCCCTCCTTTTGGAGACTGTGCCGCAAGGCAGTATTCCAACATCATAACGACCCCAAACACACCTCCAAGACGACCACTGCCTTGCTAAAGAAGCTGAGGGTAAAGGTGATGGACTGGCCAAGCATATCTCCAGACCTAAACCGTATTGAGCATATGTGGAGCATCCCCAAACGGAAGGTGGGGGAGTGCAAGGTCTCTAACATCCACCAACTCTGTGATGTCATCATTGAGGAGTGTAAGAGGACCCGAGTGGCAAAATGTGAAGCTCTGGTGAACTTCATGCCCAAGAGGGTTAAGGCAGTGCTGGAAAATAATGGTGGCCACACAAAATATTGATACTTAGGGCCAATTTGGACATTTCCACTTAGGGCTGTACTCACTTTTGTTGCCAACGGTTTAGACATTAATGGCTGTGTGTTGAGTTATTTTGAGGGGACAGCAAATTTACACTGATATACAGGCTGTACACTCACTACTTTATATCGTAGCAAAGTGTCATTTCTTCAGTGTTGTCACATGAAAAAATATAATAAAATATTTACAAAAATGTAAGGGGTGTACTTACTTTTGTGAAATACTGTGTATATATATATATATATATATATATATATATATATATATATATATAAATAAATAAATACATAAACGCACACACACACATATAAATATATGTTTTTTTTAAAAAATTAAAAAAAAAAAAATATATATATATATACACTGTATATATAGTGTGTTTTTTGTTGCAGGTACTTTGATTATTCATTAATATATTTTGCTCAGTAACTTTGAGAAATTATTTACAATGCTTGATATATTTTGCAGCCCCTTCCTGTGAAAAATGAAAATGACAAATATTAGTTGTCATGAGATGTCAGAGGAAGTAGTACACACACCTATACGCATACACACAGATATATAATCATAGAAGGCTGGGGCTGCTTCCCTAATACATTATACAGTATGGCACTATTTGTGTATT
This sequence comes from Bombina bombina, assembly GCF_027579735.1. Classification (NCBI taxonomy): domain Eukaryota; kingdom Metazoa; phylum Chordata; class Amphibia; order Anura; family Bombinatoridae; genus Bombina; species Bombina bombina. Next base: position 107,185,682 of record NC_069505.1, on the reverse strand, counting down.
TCTGTTTTGTTCCATATAAACCGAAGAAACGTCTGGAGGGAAGTGTCCTGACCTATACCATACTAAAGGAAGCATTGAAGCCAGCACACTATACGGATCTAGCGACAGGAACCGTTGGCTGGGCCTCTCTCAGGCTATCCAGGATCACTCTTACTTACCTCATACGATACGATAGTAAGTAGACACTTTTACCATTTGGGGATAACACAGTGGAATTATAGGAATTTTGGACTCCTTATGTAGAGACTTTTTATGCATATTGTTCATTCTGGTCATGCTGTGCAAAATTAGATTGCTAATATTGTGAACACAATTTTTTTATTACCTCTCAAATAACAACATTATAGGCGAGTATATAAAATATCTATACAGCTTTCTGTACTATATACCAATATTTGTACAAACTATATATATTGAATTGTGCACAGCGCTTTCCCAGAACCTCTTCCTTATCCACATTTTCTAGCCTAGCATACTACATTATACAAAGCCCTGGGATTAAGCTGCAGCCACATATATATGTATGTATATGTGTATATATATATATCTGTATATGCATATATGTTTATGTATATATATATATATATATATATATATATAAAAGAATGTCCAGAGAGAGCACTCACCGTGTAAACAAAGTGTTTAATGTTAACACTTTGTTTACACAGTGAGTGCTCTCTCTGGACATTCTTTTTTATACATACCTGAGAGCACCCAGATTTGCCTAAAAGGAACAGAGAGTGCTGGTATCTCACTACATGATATATGTATATATGTATGTATATATATGTATATACAGTGTATATATATATATATATATATATATATATATATATATATATATATATATACATACATACACACACAAAAGTATTCACCCCCCCCTTGGCATTTTTCGTGTTTTGTTGCCTCACAACCTGGAATTAACATGGATTTTTTGAGGATTTGCATCATTTAAGTTACAGAACATGCCCACAACTTTGAAGATGTTTTTTTTTTATTTATTGTGAAGCAAACAACAAATAGGACAAAATAACACAAAAAGTCAATGTGCATAACTATTCACCCCCCTAAAGTCAATACTTTGTAGAGCCACCTTTTGCGGCAATCACACTTCCAAGTCGCTTTGGATAAGTCTCTATGAGCTTGCCACATCTTACTACTGGGAGTTTTGCCCATTCCTCCTTGCAAAACTGCTCCAGCTCCTTCAAGTTGGATGGTTTGCGCTTGTGAACAGCAATCTTTAAGTCTGACCACAGATTTTCTATTGGATTGAGGTCTGGGCTTTGACTAGGCCATTCCAACACATTTACATGTTTCCCCTTAAACTACTCAAGTGTTGCTTTAGCAGTGTGTTTGG